>NC_066849.1:25420249-25720249 GCF_001640805.2 Lates calcarifer | reverse complement strand
AGAGCTGTTTGTCCTGCTGTTACAGACGCAGGAGGAGAAAATGGGCTGTAGCTTTCATGTGCTGGACTGTATATGTAAGCCATGTGAAGTTAAAAATAAAAAACACAGCTCACCCGGAATTGAACCAGGATTTCAGCTCTGGCCCAGTAATACCAAACCTGAACAGCGTCAGAGGCCTGAATCGGCCTGTACTTGTTCACTATGTGTGTGTTCAGTGTTTCTGCCTTTGTGTGTAATCAGAAGATTGTGATTAAGCGCCATGGAGCCTCTCTGAGATGTGGGTCCCTGCTCTCTAAAAGGCTGAACTATGCCAGTGCTGCTGTGAGCGTTCCTCTGTAATAAGATCACCCAGAAAAGACATTTTCAAGAGGTCCAGCGTCAGATAAAGACACTGTTCTGTTTTTACGCCCCCTGTGTATTTTCCTCTGGGCTGTGTTTTTTTTTTTTTTTGTAATATCTCAGGGATAGGCGTTCCAGCTCCAATTAATAGAAATCTTGTGTGTTTTCAACTTTGTGTTAATAGTTTGGGGAAGACCCTTTCCTGTTCTAACATGACAGTACCCCTGTGTACAAAGTCAGGTCCATAAAGAACTGCTTTTCCCAGTTTGGTGTGGAAGAACTTGACTGATCTGCACAGAACCCCAACCTTGACCCCGTTCGGCACCGTTGGGATGAACTGGAACGCAGACTGCGAGCCAGACCTTATCGACCAACATCAGCGTTGGACCTCACTAATGCTCTTGTGGCTGAACTGGAGCAAGTCTCTGCAGCCAGGTCCCAAAATTTGGCAGAAAGCCTAAAACCAGAAGCGAGGAGGCAGATTAACATAATCAGTTCTGGTTGATTTGGTGGCAAAACCTGTGGCTATCACACGAAGAGCATGTTGATAATAAAAGAAGTGCCAGAGTTCCTTTGGAAATGACAGCATTATCGGTTACTTGGCGAAGGACATATCTGACTCTCTGAGGGTTGTTTTCTTTTCTCTAGATGTTTGGCCTTCATAAGAATTTCTTGTTTTTCGTCATAAATCTCTGTAGCTACACAACTCATACTGAGTATGTTTCATATTCAAAAAGCCTAGAACCAGCTCCTCTTCTCTTCTGGATTCTGTCGTGAGGTCCGGCCTGGTATCACCAAGTGAATAACATGTCAGTTTCATGTTTTATCACAACACATTTTGAGCTTTTTGAATCTTATTTCTCGCCATTTAGACCATTTTCATTTCAATCCAGTTCAATCCAGTTCAATTTTATTTACACTTTTAAAGGTAATTGTAAAGAAAGAAAACCTGTTAATCACAAAACAATAACACACGTTTAAAGTACTGTATAACTGAACATGTTAATACACAGATGACTAAAAATATATATTTAAAAATATGCATACTCAAGGTGATGTATGAGATTCAGTGCAAGAATAATGAACTTGATCACTGACAGTGCAGACTATAATTAGACTGAGTGTAAATACGTCTAATAGCAGAACAAATTCCAGACATAGATAGTTTCAAAAATGATATTTAATATGATGAAAATCTTAAGGGTTATAATAAATGCTCCATGGATTTGAAGTGGGTTCAAGTTTCCACACATTTAGTTTAGGTGTCCACATACTTTTGGCCATGTCATGTGCATCAAAAGAACCTCCATGCGGAGAGAAAACAGCACATACAGTACTTCCTGACAGAGAGCCAACACAATGATTGTATTAAAGATGAAAAAAAGAAATAAAAGATGAAGTCTTTGTTTGCCTCCATCCAAGGATTTCCTTGGATTAGTCATTAATTTTGGGATTAGCTCCAGGATTAAGGAACATACAGCATCAGTTAATTGAAAAAAGGAGATTCTTCAAGATCGTGTTTCACCGCTGAGTTTTATTAGACCTCTGGAGGCCAACATGTGTGTTTCTAACACAAAATGATGCCTGAGAGATGAAAAAAATCCCCAGAACTATAGAGATGGAAACAGAGGTTGAAGAAAGAGAGAGCGAAGAATGAACACTTTAAAACACAGAGAGGACGTACAAGGAAGGAGTGTTTTATTTCTGTCTCTTTGGTGGTCTGAAGCAGGGTCTCGCTGGATCTTGAACCCGGTGCAAAACACAACAGGGGGGAAAATGAGTAAGGGGGTTGAAGAGGTGGGGGCTGGGGTTGAGTGGGGGGTCCCGGGCTGGGGGTTACACCACCAGAGTCCCACAATTCATCATACTCTGGCACCGACGGGGGCTGTCTGGACAGATCGGTGGTAGGGAGCCGAGAGGGGGGATTGATGGCCAGTGAGACTCTGTGACCTCCCTTCTTCCCCGAGAGGGGAGATACTGTGTGTGTGTGAGAGAGGGAGAGAGGGAGAGGGAGAGGGAGAGAGAGGGAGTAATCATCACCCTCCATCCCTTGCATCCTGTTGAAGACATCAAGTTTTGACATGGACTTGAATCCAGTACGTGTTTGTATCAGGACACATCAGCTGTCTGCTGGAGTCTCCTCCTCATATCCAGATCAGACGTGACAGATGATTTGTTTGTCTCTCTCCCCCCTCTTTCTCTCCCTTTCTCTCCCCCCTCCTCTCTCTCTTCCCTTCCTTTCTTTCTAACAGGACTACCTACAAGGTGACAGCACCAAAGCGTATCAGAAGTTGGGTTGGAAGCCAAAGGTGACTTTTGAGGTGGGTGTCGTGTTGGTTTGAAACACACCTGGTCGGGCTGAGCACGGTTAATACCAGTATCATAACTGTAATGGGAGCAGTTTTCCAGCACAAGTACAGACATGGAGTGATCTGATGAAATATAACGTAGACATAGAGAGGATAATGTACAATGTGAAAACACCAAAACAAAGCAACTGAGTGACAAGTGGAAGACTGTTTTCAAAGGCTTATAGGGACTTAACGGCGAAGCTGGAAACAAGGGGACGTGGCTGGAGAATTCAGAGCAGAGACGTGTCGGTATGTTTAAATGTACCTACATATGTAAAGAGTGGGTGGGGTTAGCAGAGTGTGTGGGTGGGATAATAACAAGAGTGAGTGTGGGACCTTTTTTTTAAAGCTCAACACAACAAATAGGAATACACTGAAAGATGCATCGACTGCAGAAGTTGATGTAATTCACACAAAAAGCAACAGAAAACCAGCATAAACCAGAGTATCATCATGTTCTATGTCAGCCTAATATCAGCCTGTGTTATATATAAATGTAGGAAAAATAAATAACCATGCAGAATAGAGAGAAGAAGTTTCTAATACAAATCACACTATGGTAAATGTAAAATCACATTAAAAAAATAACTTATGTATTACCTTGGACAAAACGCTCCACACGTATAAAATAAGACTAATAACATCTCGTTTTTTCAGTTACAGTTTGTTTATAATAATTAATTTGATGCTAATATATGTATAACACTAACATTATACGACGATACAGACATTAAGTCCTTGAGGCCGGGCATCTTTTGGTAATTATTCAACCCTAGTGCAGGAGTTTCTGTCCCAGTACAAACACTTTTTTCAGCATCTCACTCAGTTCACTGAGCCAAAGCTCTTAAATGTTAAATGTCGTCTAAACACAAGGAGACACACAAGAACGTTACCTTAGACAAAACCTGGGAACATTTAGAATTAAATCAGGAACTTTCTCTGACTGAAGAAGAAGCTAACAAGATCAAGAATCTGACTCCACACTCGATGCCAGATTTTTGTCTAAAAAATAAGAATTGGTTCAATATCTAGCCCTTAACTTCACAATGTGTTTGCACTGAGAGCCTAGAAATGATGATAATGAATTACTATCCCGCCATAATATGAGTTTAATATTAAAATAGGCCTGTCAGGGTGTTAATAGAGGCTGCTGTCCTCATTAAACCACAATATAAACACATAAAAACAAAGCATTTTAATGACATTCAGTAGTTCTGCTGTGACTGACAGATTTGTTTGTTTTCGTGTCCTTAAAGATGAAAAGTCGACCTTTTCCAAATTCACTTTCCCTCCGTGTCTAACTGAATATTGACCTGTGAGCTCGGCGTCCCTCTGCAGGAGCTGGTGAAGGAGATGGTGGACGCAGACGTGGAGCTAATGAAGAAAAACCCAAACGCCTGAGGCTGAATCAGTCGGTCCGTCCAGGGTGGAAACATTTTAACACTCCAGTGTTCTGCCACTGACACCAACAGTGGAAGGAACATGTTGTATTTTTACCTTTATGACTTTTTCCAAATGAAGTAATTGTGTCCCTTTTCTTCATTGTTGAGGTGGGTTAGATTGAACCATTCATTGCCTTTGTGTCTTTGTCCTTTTTTCTAATAACTTGTCATTGATTTAGTTTTATTACCACGCAGCAAAGATGCCTTTTATATTTCAACGCTGATCATGTCATAATTTATATAAAGGTTTTAAGGGTTTATTTATGTGTCTCTGTTTCTTTAGATTGTGGGCTGAGTTGATTTAAATGTCAGACTTTCTTTCTTTGAGAGGATGAAATTGAATATATCAGTAAAAAGAATTAAGTAGAAAAATAGGAATCAACGAGTTTATTAATGATCTGATGACTGAACCATTTGGTGCAATAAAGACTCATCTTTTTACGTGTTGTCTTAATGTTTTTAATATTTTTCTAACTGTTATAAAGAAGAGCCACAGTGGTGTTAATAGAAATATTAAGGTGGTTGTTTCTGCTTGTGTCTCTCCTGTGTTTTTGTTTGTTTGTGCGTTTTTGTTTCATCCTTTTAGAGCAGCGGGTGAAAGTGGAGCCGATGAAAACTGCAAGCAAACCTTCCTGCAGGCCTTACATGCAGGTATGTATGTTACAGGTAAGAGTGTGTGTGTGTGTGTGTGAGTGTGTGTCACTGATGCCCAGGTGGTGTGGAGGTCGTCTGGCTCGGCTCCTGTCGTTCCTCTTCTCTTCTCTTTAACTGGTTCGGGCTTTCCAGGTTTTTTTTTTATTATTTGCCGAGCACACTGCGCTCTTTTATTCGGCAGGAAGTGCGTTTTTCTCCGGGCCCGGGCTCCCACAGTCCCGCTTTCAAACCCCCTCTCGTCTGACCACGTCTGGCTCCAAAAGACCGAGGGCAAAACTGCGTGTAGACCCGGATATTTAAACACATTCAGATCTCTTCTGTCTCTTAAAGATGTATAATTTACTTATCTGCAGTGCATTCTACTTTAATTCAAGAGTTTTAAACCTAATGCGTGTCAGCACGTAGATCTTATCCTTCTCTAGTGATTTTCCTCACGTGTTCGTGCAAACATAGGTCTTGGATTTTGAGCAAAATGCGTCCTGAAATTAATATTTTTGTCGGTTTATTAAGCTTTCTCATTTCCTTAAATCCTTCTTATATAATTCCCATATAAACTTGACGTGTAATACCGTTTGTTGGGCCTGTCACCCCTGACCCCTCACAGCCTGCACACACTGGATGTGTGTATCCCAGTATTTTACTACAGTCACCAATAGATAATTTACTGAAGTAAAAGTACTAATACCATAATGTAAAATACTACACAGGCTGCTATCAACAAAATATATTAAAGTATCAAAAGTAAAAGCAGCAGATAGATCTTATTTTACTGGATTATTATTATTAGTGATGCATTAGCAGTATTTTAATGAAGCTGATTTTAGATTTAATTATTTCGAGCAGTATTTATGAGCTTTTCGTATATTTTCTCTATAATATTTTAATTTATACACAAACTAAAGCTGTCAAATAAATACACTGACAGTATTTCCATGAGAAATGTGCTGGAGGTGAAGTTTAAAGCAGCAGAAAACTGTACTGAACGTAGTTTACTGAGTTACTCTCCACCACTGGTGTTATTCAGGCTTGTAGCCTGCGGATCCCTGCGGGTCTCAGTGAGCGGGGTGCAGGCTGAGGAGGGTGGGATCAGCCTCTGTCTGTCTGTCTGTCTGTCTGTCTGTTTTTGAGGACATCACTTACACAGGACATTTAAACGTCTCTCTGTGATCGTCCTGGACAGCGCTGCGTCTGTGCTGACTCTAAATCAGAAACAGATGTGAGCTCTGCTGAGGTTGTTTGGTCCCTGAAACCGCGCTGAGAGCAGAAAACACACACACACACACACACACACACTGAGCCTGAAGCCTCACACAGGTGCACCGCGAGTAGGCTACCCCTCAACAACAATTAGACCAGGCCTGTGATCAGGTTTACTGCTGGCACACAAAGAAAGAAATCCGGATTTGGACTGCGAATATAAAGAAATAGAGACGTTTCATGCAGCTAAACAAACACTTTAAGGGGATTAAACGGCTCTAACGGTCAATTTAAACTCATGGGGCGGCCGCAGATTTCATAAGTCCTTGTAAGATACGGATGTTAGTGTTTTTCTGTCAAATCTAATAGACAATCAATGCGCGAGGAGAGAAACAAACTTCTTTTTTCCTGTTTAACATCATTTCTTTGTCAGAAAAAGAGGCAGCTAAATAAAACCCAGTTGAAAGGTGATCAATAACATGTTTTTAGGTCTTCTGATCTCAGGGGTTTCACCACATAAAACCTTTAAGTGACTTATATGAACCTAGTCGCATGATTTGACCTAAATCACTAAACATACTTCATTAAAATAACGGATAATTCATTTCATTTGTTTTTCAGATGACGCTGGACATTAGTTCATGTAGTGGGACTATTTGTGGTAAAAAATTAAGACGCAGGGAGCACAGTGCTGGTTTAACATTTTGACATTATTCTGATAAAAATAAAAAAATAAAACCAAAACTAAATTTGTAAAAAAGTTTGTGGGGAAGTTACAAAGTGAATAATAATAATTCAGGCTGGTCAGGAAGATTTGAGGTACAAAAGTAAAGTTTTCTTTTAAATAATCCATATCCGAAAAATATATTTTTATTTCGCCTCAGTGGTTATAAATGACGGATATCACCTCATCTGAAGGCTTTAATTGGTTTGATATATAAACTAGATCAAGGAGTTCAGCTCAGCAGGATTTCATGGATGTTTTTCAGGGTATAAAAACTAAAAAAAAAGAAAAGAAAAGAAAAAACATCTGAAGCACAAAACCCCAGAGAGTAAAAATCTGCTGCAGCCAGAATCCTGCAGCAGGATTAAAGACAGGGCGATGCGGCCTCAATCATCGCTTCTGCTTGAAGGGGATTTAGCTCCGCTCCCCTGAGACACAACAACAGACCGAGCTCAGCTGAAAACACACACACACACAACACACACCTCAGACAGAAGAGGCGAAGAGTGTGTGAAAAGGTGACACTCATATAATTTGGTCTGTATTTGTCAGAAGCAGCCACAGAGTTTCTGCATTTGAAGTTTAACGCCTTCAGACTGAAATGTGATATTTTGTTTATGATGTAAGATTGGCCTTTAGACGTTAAATAATATTAAATACATTTTAATTCTAATTTAATCCATCTTTAATTAATAGTTTCTCCGTTTTCGTCCTAATTCGCACGAATTAATCTGCGTGAACGCCGAGATTTAGCTCCAAAAATACGCAAAAAATAAAATATTAAGGGTCAAACAATATACATCTGCTGTAATTTAACTCACAAGGGAAAATAAAGTTAAACTGCGTCGTCTCTCGTAAGAAAAAAGAAACATTTAAAAGACTCGAACAGCGTCTGCGTAAGAAAATAGATCCTCCTCACCCTCATCGTGAGGGAAAAAATAAATTAAAAAAGTCTCCTGTGTGAACCCACTGAGGCTCCCAGATGTTTTCAGGTGCTTTTATAACCTGACATCTCTCCTCTAAATGCTCTGGTATCTGCCAATCATTTGATACACACATGCAGCGTGAGCTATCCGGTCGCTTTACAGACTCGCAATAACAGCAGCTGTGCATTGATATGACATCTCCAGCCGTCTTTATAATGCTCAACATAGCGGCGAATTTGTCAAGTAGAACATCTGCACACACCTGGAGCCGTAACAAAACACCTACAGTACACAAGCTCGAGCCCTTCAGGCGATGTATGTTGCACACTGATGTGAATTATTAGTGATAGTGTATTAAAACGACACAGCACAGTAACGAAGGCTAATAATTCCTTAATGAGGCCTCTTGAATGCGCCTTAGTGAGCATGTAAAGCTTTTGGCAGCGTTTCCAGTCTGAAGAGCCCTTCTCTCCTCCTGTGGGAGTCTTTTCATTCTTTACGCTGCAGGCCTGTAAAGTGCCAAAACAATACAGCGAGTCCGCAAAGGCCCGCACTCCCCTCCACAGGCCCGGTGAAGGTGCTTTAGATAAGGCGGTGACAGGCTCTGCTGCAGCCTTCTCGCCGTCCTTTCCTAAAGTGCATTGTTGACATCCTCTCCATTGACCTCCATCACCTCCTCCTGTCTTGTCCTTATAATGAAAAATGATTCGCAGCCCGGAGTGAAATTTCCTTCCTGACTCTCTGAGTGCCGCATCAATCACAAAGACGTTTGTTTAGAAGCGCTGATCTACTTTTTTATGTTATTATGAGGCAGCTATCTGCGCTGGAGCTGTTGCGTTTTGTGTTTGGGGAAAAAGGGTTGAATGCAGTTGAACCTCAGATTGAACCCCCTGTGGAAGGTGCAGCAGTTGAACCAACAAACAGCGCATTGTTTACATTATCTGTAATGGGCTTGACTCATCTGACTGGCGGCCATTGGAGAGAGTTTTTGCGCGCTGGAACTTTTTTTTTTTTTCCCCCTGTAGTTTCACTGACTCATTAAAATCTCATCCACACAGGCCTGAAATTGACAGACACGTTTAAGCCACCTATTCACTGCCTGCTCGGCCGTGCAAGGACACACACCTGCACACACACACACACACACACACACACACACACATATATGTACTGTCTGCCAGAGACTGACAATGTCTCATCAGTTCTCTGAGCGCCTGCAGGCTGCTGGAGCAGAGCACAGGTTGTGGGGCCAAGGTGCTTCAAGAGCTCAAGTAAACAAAAAATCAGATTATTGTCAGTTAACCTGAAAGCAACACTGACTCCTACTCTCCTATTATTATTATTATTATTTTTATTACTATAGTGTTGTTGCTATTGCCGTAATTAATTTAATTCTAATTCCTTATATTAAGTTTTACGCGCCACTTATTACCCAGACCTGTGGGCCAAATCACTGAGAGGATCAGATTATTATGTGGTTCATGAGGGTGTTTTCCTCACGTCATCAAGGAAGTACTGAAATAAATAAACATCTGACAGCAGCAATATTTCAATCAGCCATAACAGGTCAGTGCTGCTGTAATTCCTGAGCCTGCAGGACGTAAAATGCAAAGCTGTCTGTCCCTATATCTCACATCAGATCCATCAGCAGGACCTTTACTGTCTGCTCCTGCAGCACAGTGCAGGACACTCCAAAGATATCCACAACAAATGCAGCTGCAGCTTTCCCCCTCCTTTTACTTTTTCGTGCATCCAAAAGCTCCCATCAGTCACAAACAGCAGCAGTCAGACGGAAGCCTGCTCAGTTTGTAATGACTGATTTGTTTTGCTGACAAGGCCTTTAGTGAGTTCAAACCGCACTGCTGAACTGCTGCCGCACGTGTATTTATTTACTGCCTGCATTTACACCCGAGGATTGAAAATATACAACCTGGGGGTTAGTCTAAAGCTTTTATGGTGGACGTAAAAAATGAACATTAATCTGTTTCACCTCTCACACTTTGTTATTGTAGGTTACCTCGGCTGCACAGTCACACTGGGCCTCAAAGCAGGGCGCAAATACCCCGAGAACTTTAGATAAAATAGTACTTATTGAAGCAGATAGTCCTGTCTGACTTAAATTACTGTGTTATATATGATTTTGTTCTTTAACGAGCTGAAAATTCAAAAATAATGTGGATTAAAAGACGCATATGGAGGCACAGCGCCACTAAAACTACACACTCCGCCTGCGTGTTTTTAAAAAGACTATTTTTCAATTGCTATTATTTTCAGAGCATTTAGCAATTGGAAAATACATTTCAAATATTCTGAGTATCAATCACATTGATCTCTATCAAGTTATTCTTCAATATCTGCTTCCCAGTTTGAAAACACTCCCTTCTTTTAGCTTTACCTGTGCTAATAAATCACTCCAATTAAAACCAAATAGACGGCACTTTATTAAACAAACAAAATGTAATGCCTTCAAAATAGTTTTTTTTTTTAAAACAAATAAGACAAAATGAATAAAATAAGTCAGTATAGGCTACAAAGTCTCCCCTCTATTTCTATACAAGAACTGGGACAAATAAAGTCAGCAATAAGAAAATTGGAAAAACGTTTAAGTGTTTGGTCCTCAATATCCAACCACTCCCTTTTCCTAAAAAATAAATTACTATATTAGGCTATAATTTACAGTCTGTAGTCATAAAAGCTGGTAGTCATTTTTATAAACAATTCTCAAAAGTGAGAGGGAAGAAAACTTACGTGTTTTTGGTGTTACACACGCCTCGACAAAAAACATCTCAGAATCTCTTATGTCCATTCGGAGTGTGAATAAAAGACCAAAAGTACAAAAAAATATAGAAAATATATATTAGAGTTATTAATTTAAAAGACACATTTTGGCTTTCAGAACTTGCTGCAGTCATAAACAAAAGCTCCTGAGGTGCGGTAGATGGACTGGCCGGACGGGAAGGCCATCTGACAGCTATTATTCCCGTTGACCGGGGAGCCGTTCAGCCCAATCCGCTGGGACTCAAACATCTCCCGCACAGAGTGGAAGTTCTGCTGCTGCGCCGGGTAACCCGGGCTCAAGTGGCTCAGGTCCCCGTACCAGGACGCGAGCCGGCCCTGGTGCGCGTGGTGGCCGTCCTGGCCCGCCTGGCTCAGGTTGCTATGCCCGAGCGGGGACGCGGTGGTCGTGGTGATGCAATAGTCGGGCAGAGCCTCGTCCACCGTGGTGGACGGCGCCAGGTGGCCGCCGGATGATCTGTCCCCTGCGTACAGGCTCATGGCTTGCATGTTGCAGTGATAGGTCGCGTTGGAGTTTGTGGAGATGACGTTCTGGTTGCAGGTCGTCGAGTTGTAGGCGGATGTCTGGTTGGGGGAATAGTTGAGCGACAGTGAAGGGGTGATACCTGTCCGAGAGGAGGCGAATGAGAGGCGGGGAGAGCTCGGCCTGCGGTGATCCCCGCAGGGAGGTCATTATGTTATCCACGCTGAAGCCCTGCGCCGGGGCCTGGCCCTGGTGGTGGTGCTCGGGTCCGTCCATGCTGAGTGACCGGGTGGAGGGCACGCTGTGCGGGCTGCCTGTTGACATGCTGCTGCTGCTGTCGGGGCTCTCGATCTTGGGTACGGCGCTCAGGGTTGGGGACGCGGCCTGCGGCGGCGTTGAGGTCCCGTTCTCAGTCTTTATCCGCACCGGCTGAGAGCCCTGCACCGGCTGATCCTGCTCCCGACCCGGGGTGCGGGAAGAAGGGTCCTTGCCCTGCCTGTCCCGCTCATCCTTTTCCTTCTGCACGTCCTTCTTTTTGAACCTCCTGCGGCGCCGCAGGAAGCTGCCGTTCTCAAACATGTTGTAGGAGTCCGGGTCCAGGGTCCAGTAGCTGCCCTTACCGGGCTTCTTATCGTCCCGGGGCACTTTGACAAAGCACTCGTTGAGGGACAGATTGTGCCGTATGCTGTTCTGCCAGCCCTGCTTGTTGTCCCGGTAGAAGGGGAATCTCTCCATGATAAACTGATAAATCCCGTTCAGGGTGATCTTTTTCTCCGGTGAATTCTGGATCGCCATGGTGATGAGAGCGATGTAGCTGTACGGAGGTTTGACCATGTCCTTCGGCTGGTGCTGAGGAGTGTACGGTCCGTACGCCCGGGCCATGCTGGCCGGGTACTGGTCGTGGGCCGCATGGGAGTACATGCTCATAGGCGCCGGCATCCCGGTGTATCCACCGCCGGCCCGGTAGTAGCTCTGGTCGCTGCTGATGTACGGTACAACTCCCAAAGAGTTGGGGCTGGAGACGGAGTAGCGCGCCTGCATCCTGCGCAATGCGTAAAACCTCCCCAAACTGCTTCCCCCCAGAAACTCTCACAGCTTTCGCGTGTGCTCCGGTTCTGTTAAAGTTCTCTCTTCTGTCGTAAAGGTCTGAAAGTCCTTTTTTTTAAGCCACAGCTCGCCACGGTGAACCGGAGAGAGCACACACTGCTGCAGTGAACATTTGGGAAACTGAGACGGCTAAAAGTGAAGCTGGAGGAGCATGAGTCTACACAGCAAGGAACTTTTTTTCACCCTTCACATTTTTTCCTCCCTTTTGGCTGCTCGTGCTGCTCCTCCCCGAATGTGTGCTCCATCATCCAATTGGAGGACGAAATGAACCTGTGGAAAAGCTGCATGGCGATAAAAGTTACTACACCCCCCCACACACCCCCACCCCCACCCTCACCCTCCTCCTCCTCCTCCTCCTCTCCTCCTCCGCCTCCCTCTCTCCAGCTCAAACATGGAGTTATTAAAATGCTGTTAAGGGTGTGCCCATATTGCTGAAAAATCTACTTAATGACCCAAATTGCGAGACATTGAGTTTTTCTTTTTCAAATGATTTATAATTTATCACAGTGAGAGCTATGAAATAACTAAAATTAATCTCTTTGGAAATCGAGAGAGAGAGTTTATTGTGGGGTTGTGAGTTTTAAACTATCTGACTCAGCTGGTGTTCCCTCCTCTCCATCTCTGGAATATCAAACAAGTGGAAATAATCCAAAATACAGCATCCAAAACTAATCATGTGTGTGTGTTACATTTCAGCGACAGGCCTGAGATTGCAGGACTTTTCAGAAATGTAAAGTTCACAGTTCTGTAATTAAAATAATGTTGAATATCTAAACCTCTAATTAGAGCCAAGGTATCACCGATTAGGAATGCAGAATGAGCTGACACTGATCAGGCCTCGGTCTGTGAGAATCTCTCATCAGCTGCAGTTTGAGCCTCTGAATAAACAGACGGACATGAAAGAGTGTGGATGCCTCCCTCTCTGCTCCCCGACAGCGCCGGTGGGCGGTGTGTGGAAACTAATTAAAGGTTAAATGAAGATCATTTGGTCGAGCCGGGTGAGAAACAAAAAAAAAAAGGCTCCCCGGGTGCGAGCGGCTGCTGAGGCCGAGGTGGCATTTTTTAATTTGAAGACCTCCAAATGCCATTCGCACTGAACGGGTGTTAACAGAGCCATCAAAATTCCCAACGTCCTCCACAAAGTTATGTTTCGTTGTGTTGATTGCAGAGCCTAAAAACAACACGCCTGGTGTGTTTTCAGCTCCGTGAAATAATCGTTTGAAAACATCACAAAGATGGAGACGATTAAGGAAAGGATGTAGTTCATCCATCTTTTCAGGCTGACACTGAATGTAAATAGTTCTTCTATAATATACAATATTTAAAGTATGTTATCAAATTATTATTCAATTCTTATACTATTCAATATTTGTCCTGATTTTTATTTCAGTGGGGATTTGTTAAGAAGAGGACGTTTCTCGCTCTAGGATTTTTAGATCCATTTCCAAAGATATTTTAGATTTTATTAATTCAGTTATTATTTTTAAAAATTAATTCCAGGCTATTTGTCGAGAAATCTGTCCTCACATTTGCTTCAGCTAAACAGGAGCCACAGTGTTGGGTCTAATTTTGTAACAAATAAGGGAAATGCCTGATTTCATTGCTGGTTTTCTCTGAGTAAATAAAAATCATTTTAAAAATAGAAGCAACCATGTGGCATAAAGTGGTTCTATTCATCCACATTTAAGTAACTAAAGCTTGAGCTGCCATGTTTTAGCTTGTTGACTCGTATATCTGGTGTCTCATCAACCTGGAGGTGGAATTTATTAAATGTTTGCATGATGCAAATAATGTAGAATTAAAGTAAGTAAACGTTACAACAAGATTTTTTTATAGACTTTATAAAAAATACTTTATGTCTGTCTCTCATTTAAGTTCATAGGTTCAACAAGATGTAAACAAGTTCAACATAAAATCTGCTGAATGTTCTTTAAATTCCACAAATAAATCCAAAACGAAATTATATCATAAACCTGTTTAAAGGCAAAGTGAAGACAAAGTTAACTACAGACTGTGTGCGTTTTTTGGAGTCCAGGTGAGTGAAAACTGGCTTTTAATTTAACATCCCATTTGGAGGAAAAACATGCAGTTTATTGATAATAAGCTTCATCTAAGAGCTCCTGGAATTAACAAGAAAGAATACAAGACTAATTCAATAAAAGATGCTGCTTCTTTAACTTATTTTTATTTTTGGAAAGTGAAAAAGAAATGAGGAGAAACAGCTCCTTCAGAATTTACAGTTTCAGAATTTTCATTAAATTTACAACAGAAGAGAAAATAAAAAGCTGACAGCTCTGATAAGCAAGTGATAATCTATGAGAGGAGTTAATGTCTCACTTGTGTGTTTTCATTTCGCTCTTTGTTCTGTGATTTGCATGTGTTGCCTCTGCAGAGGTGGAGGAGGAAGCAAATGCAGAGAGCGGACTGTCACCTGTGAGGTCCGGGCCGTGACTGACCAGTGACCCCTGCTGACAGCGGGACACACCGAGGCTCCGCTGCTGCATCTGCCGGTGTCTGCCTGGCCCCCCTGACCTGCAGGTAACTGAAGCATCCCGGAGGTAGCTTCACCAGCTTCTCCTAGCTGTGGAGAAATAGTTATTGCAAGTTTTAGACTTTAATCTGTTGATTACTGAAGATATTTTCCACTGAAATTCTGATAAACCTGTTCATATCTGCAGCCCACATCGCTCTGTATCTGCCTCAGTGGAAACCAACCACATCCTGCGATAATATATCGGAGCAAATATGTCCTTATATTATATTATATACAGACGACAGTGATTTTTTATTGCTTTACATTAATGTCGAGGAGAATTTAATTATGTTTTCGCTGGACGAGTTTTAAAGAAAAATCGCTGCTGGGAGATACAGGATCTAATGTACGACACACTCCTGCCCCCCAGTGGTCAGTGCATAAAAGTGCACTGTGTGTTTAAAGTTGAAAACCTCACACAGGCCAAGCAGCGATTTTCACCAAGTCGTGTAAATTTCTCTTCACAGTGTGGATAAGGAAATAAAAACTCTTAAAAATCATCCAATTCAGCAGCATTGTGGGTGTGATTTACCAGAACATGGGACCAGTATAAACCAGTATAATGTGGGTAATATCTGGGATGACAGTGATGTGATGGGGCTCCAGGTGTTTGACCTGTTACACCACCTTAAGACTTTATTCAGATTATATAAGAGGCCTGTGGTCAAATCATTTAAATGCACTGTTTAATGTGACCACTAGGGGGAGTGTAGTTTGTCTTTGTGAGTAAAGTTTGCAGGTCTGAACCAGGTGTGTTCATTAGATCTTTTGCATATAATATCATCTTTGCAATAAAAGGGAACTTCACCCAGAAGGAAAAGTTACTCCGTTCTGTAATTTCATTGCTTTTTTGTTCACCAGGATCTTGAGGAGACTGAACGAGGCTGGAGCAGTCATCACAGATACATTTGTCCATGTAGGTTGATGTTTTGTTGCTTGTTTTGTGTTTTGTTTGATGAAACATAGACACATGTTTTGCTGTGATGTGCCCTCTGCTGGTTTGTTGTAAAAATACAACAGTTCAGACTTTGTGAGGGAGGGAAGATTAAAGTCCTGGACTCACCTCCATCGTTGTCACTGGTGTTTACACAGTCCACCGTCCTTAATCAAGATGGACACAGGAATTCAACCAATGACAAGTTAGAATAAATCATATAAACAGACTATCTATTGTATTATTTTCAGAGAGCAGACAAGGTAAAGAAAAGCATCTTAGAATATGATGTCGTTCCAGATGCAAAAATTAGTTCATTTAGCATAAACAGATATTCAGCATATTAAGATCTCTTCAGTTTTTACTATGCAGTCGCCACTGTTTTGCCTAAATGTAGGAGGATTTGATTCCCTCTTATTTACACCACCAACATGTCCAGTGTCACGGCTCAGACACTGATATACTATGTTGTTACTGTTGCTGGACTTTGTTAATGAATTATTTATTTTCTAATTTGTTAACAACAGAGGATAAATGTTGTGTTTTATCACTGACATGCAGCATCTAATGGCTGTGGCAGGTTTAATTACTCACTTATAACTCACTTTATTTCTGGTTTTCTTTTCCAGGCATCATCATCATCATCATCATCACTGAATGTCTGCGTTGCCACCCATCCTTCAAAACTGTAAGTCATTTTCTCACACAAACTGACAGTAAGTGGTAACACTGCGCCCTCTGTTGCCACAGTGATGCATGCGCACCATCATCAGCACCAACATGAGAGCAAAGGAGGGAAAACTTGATTTTATGAACAAGTCTAATTAAGCCTCTCAATAATAATGATAATAACCAATAAGTATTTTGGTTCTGTATTTCACTGGTAACCTTACATCAGACGTATGAACTCTCACTCCTGTGGGATCGAGTATGAAATTCTTTGTAGGCACTTCAGTGTGTCATCGACAGTGTTTATATTAAGTGCCTAATTAAACACAGACAGATTTCCAAAATATCCCAGGACCTCAAAGTCGTGCACCCAAAGAGCACATTGGAATTGGTTCTCAAATAAATAGCTGCCAATCATCCATGTGCAAAACATTAATCTTCTTCTTTGGTGCTCCGGTTGTGACTGGTTTGAAGAGGGTAAAGCTGTTCTCAAGGCTGCAGAGCGCCTCACGGTATGGCAGCTTTTCCCCCTCTTTTCTTTTCAAACTGGACATTTAAGACCAGACGGACAAATGATAAAACACTTCTATGAAATCCCAAATAAGGCCACGGGAAATGACTGCGGAAAACTTTTTGCCCAAGATTGAGCTGTTTCTGATTTAGTTTCCTTGACGAATGACATCATTTTATCGCATGATGACACACGAACGGTCTTATCTGTCCTTATTTGCATGCCGTGTCAAATTAAATCAAGATTAGCAGAAACACTGGGCAGAGGAAATATTTAGATCTGTTTGCCTGAGCTGATGTTCAATAAACTGCCGGAAAAATGGCTCCTCAGAAAGTTCAGACTATATTTAACCATAAAACAACAGACAAAAACCCTGAATAGTGTTGTTGGATTAAGTCTTCTGTTCAGTCATTAAACTGTTTAATAATCTGTACAGTTACCAGGTTTTTTTTAAACCCAAGTGTAAATTTAGCAAACTAAAAATATCAAACTTATGTAACATCACAGTAATGTTCTTCATAGTCAGAGCAGATGAGACATCATAAACCTCATTGTCAATAATGGACATAGTCTCTTTAACATTGGCAGCATTCACAGTCTGTAAATAGAAATTAATAAACCTGATAAAGGTTTTATTTGTCAGGGCTTTTCTTTATGTTGCTGTGTTTCCATATATGAGAAACATCTACACACTTTCCTACTGTGTGATGGTTTTAACTGAGGCATCAAATTAAACAATAAACCACTTTACTGGTTTACAAATGACAAATTACATTTTAAATTCTTTAAAAGTATGATCTTTTTTGAGTTTGGGGGCTCCATAGTTTATAGTGAATCTAACAAGCTTCAGCAGTTTATCAGTCAAATAGATATTAACCGTGTTGTGAGCTGCTCACTCTGCCACCTAGTGGACAAACTATACTTTATACCTGTTGTTCCTTCTTTCTTCCACTTCTCTTCTACACAGCAGATCAGTGTTTTAGAGGTGATGTTGTTGTTGATGTCTCTTACTATTGTGTAGCTATGAACTTCCCAGTTTAACCTCAGCCTGTGAGGCCACTAGGCAGCTGCAGCTCCACTGGAGCATTGGGGGGTAACAGGCTCAAGGGTTCCTCAGAGGTGCACCTGTCGAGGCCAAGCCCACCATCCAACATTAAAGAATCCACTGCCCATTGTGTATATTTCTAAACCTATTTAAACACTGATACAGGACTAAAATAGTCAGTAGGTTTACTGTGTTATCTGCAAATCTGGAGCAGCTTTTCTTATCCATCTGTGTTCAAGATTTGAGGAAGCTCGAGATTCTGTTCTGCAGATTTCTTACAGACTAATCAGGCACTATGGTCTGAGCAGCCTAAACTCTGTTAGGTGAAAAAAAAAGACTCATCAGCATGAGATAGAGCAGCTGAAAGAGAAGGAAACCAGACCCAGAACAAGGAGCTGGGGGAAAGGGCATCAGATGTGAGTCCAGTGGCTCTGAAGGTTCTGGACAAGTTCGTCTCAGACAGCTGTGCAGCATCATGGCTGCCCCGAAGCCGGATATTTAGCAGTGTGAGGAAAGGGTGCATGATTGGTGACAGCAGTGTGATGTCCAAACTGTGTGATCTAGAGAGCTGAGACAGATGTTGAAGAATAAATACAGCTTCATATTCTGTTTGGGAGGAGTCTTTAAGACTCTGGACCCACCTCTGAGCGAGGAAGAGCATAAGGAGAGCAGATTACATGAATGTTAATATGTTCTCTGGGTCTAACTGTGAGCATATTAGCATGTTATCTTTGGCATGCTAACAAGCTTGCTAGCTATGTTATGTGCCAACATTAGCATTTAGCCTGAAGCACAGCAGAGACGAAACTCTGTTTAAACCCAGTCTGATCGAGCTCTAAAATATACTTTATTCTCTGTGACATTTTTCCACCTGGCTTAGCACAGAGACTGAAGATTGGAGGGAATATTTAGCCTCAAAATAAGAAAAAATGACACTGAAAATGTCTGAGTTTTCCCCTCAAAGGTGCTCGGTCAGTCCATTTGTTTGCCTGTTTGTCCAACATGTTGATCTATGAATAAGTCTACAGCCATGCTAGCAGCTCAGTAACTGAAAAAACCCCACTGAAGTTATTAGAGTTCGTCTTGTGTTTTCATCATGATTATCTGCTCCAAATTTCATGGCAGCCCATCAAAAGCTGATGAGACATTTTACTCTGAACCAGAAATGTCAGCCTTGTGGTGACATAAGAGGAAAAATCAGACACGAATGACACAAATTTCATGGCAATCCACCCGATAATTATTTAGGTATTTCAGTCTGGACTAAAACGGTTGACCAGGCTAATTAGCTAAAACCTCCTAAGTTCTTGTGGAAAGACGCTGATTCCGTATTATTTTCTAACTTTTCCTGTGCCTTCACTGTCAGTCCAAACTTTGCATTTGTGCACAACCAGTGTCAAAATGTTTTGACGCTACACGCTTACTTTTACACATTGTCTACTAGAGTTTTCTTTCACTTTAACATGACCTCAGTTTCACTCTACAAAGCCATGAATACAGATGCCCACACTGAGTTGTAGAAAAATATGTAAATCACAGGCTCAACTATGAGTTTACACTCATCTTAGTAGAAAACTGCATAAGTTTTAATAATGAAATACATTATTAATTGTATGTTTCAGGTCTGAAATCAAGGCCACATTTTTACTGTAACTGCACAATAGCTGCTACTAATTCAGAATACCTTGAGTATAATCTGAATTTCTACATCAGGTGAATCTCTGTGTTGTGCTACTGCAGTAAAGAGCGTTGTGTGGCGGTCTCAGCCACTAGATGGCGTAGCACTCCACTATATTGAAAGTTCACTGCCTCTCAAAAATCCTGTCATGGAAAATCCAGCTGCTGTGAGGCCAGTTTGTGTGACTTCTCATCATGGAGGGCTGCATTCATGGGGCTGAGGAGGACTTTGTTGTCTGGTCAAAGATATTCCTCTGTTTGATATGTGCTCCTCTTCCCTCTCTCTGTTACCAAATCCCACATGACATTTGTTCTACCCCAAAGTGTTCAAAGCATCAGAGGGAGGCCACTTCAGTGAGACCAACATGATTCAGTCTGAACCTCACCCACTGTGTTTTCCTGACACTGGTTCTGGATCTGAAGTTTGCTTACAAGCAGTACACAGGGATAATGTTTTGTGAAGATCTGCGGTACAATTTGCTGCCAAATCTTTTTTGTTTCTCTGCGTCATAACGTAGGAACGCATGAGAATTCAGATGTAGCTAGAAGATGCTTTAAAGCCCCAGAGAACAGGTTTAAAATCCACTGTATAGTTCAAAGTACAAATAAACACTGAGGTAACAGATGTTAAACATCTCAGTGAAAACTGTTTCTCAAGCGTTGCGTTCAAGTGACTGCATTTAAAGAAGCTGTGATGATGTCAGTGGTCTAATAAGGAGCTGATAGCGCCAAATCCAGTCTGCACACGTGTATTAGTCGTGAGGGATGCTGCATTTGATTCGTGACCAAAAGCCATGTAGACAAAAAACTGGAGTAGCAGCACAAGTGCAGCCGCCCAAGTCTGCTTTCTGTTTGTGTGATGAGGCAGCTCTCTCTCTCTCTCTCTCTCTCTCTCGCTTTCTCTAAGTCTGATCTGTTTACCGCACTCTAAAAATACCTCAATGTTGCATTTCCAGAGAGACGCAGGCCCTGTCGTTCCATTTGTTTATATGGCGTCTTCAAAATGTTGGCAGTGCTAGATGTCCACATGGAAAGGAGCAGCCTCGGGATGCAAAAGACTTTCAGCTGTGTTAGACAGGGCCTGAGGTGGCTGTGAAACATGTGAAATGTGGAAATATTCAAGCTGAGAAAAATCTGATACGTCAAGTGGTCTCCTTATTACAGAATCCTTTGACACTGTCATCAAACCCTCAGCAGGCGTTCAAAGGAAGTGCTTTAATGATCAGCCTGTGTGGTTCTTAGCTTTGTATATAGCTTTTTTTGTGCAGAAATAATCCTGCTTCTTCTTCTAACTAAGATCCTTTGCACAGTTTTACTTGAGTACTTCTGTGTTATCCTACTTTATTCTTCTACTCCAGCACATTTCAGAGGGAAATACTCTACTTTTTACTACACTAGGTTTACTTTACAGCAGTAGTTACTTGCAGATTAAGATTTAACGCACAAATCAAAACCAGTTTATATAATACAAATCCTAATTCCTAAGAACAATAAAACATTGTTTACAAGTTAATAATCTACAGTACATCATAATGTAACACTGACAGGGGTCATTCTGCTGCGTAAGAGTACTTTTACTTTTGTTCCTTTTAGTTCAGTTTCTTGACAATACTTGAGTATTTTTATTTAGAAATTTAAAATGTAGGACTTTGACTTGCAGTGGAGTTTTTTCAAACAGCTGTATTGCTACTTTTACACAAATAGATGATCTAAATACTTTATGCACCGCTGCAACACACCCCCATTATAATCACAACTGCGTACTAAAACAAAAACAACTGAGATTATACAAACGTCTTCAAGGTTTCTCCAACTGAAAAATAAAATTCAGAGTAACAGTTTTGGCAGCCATAAGTTGAACACTAGATTGTCATACTGTACATGTGCCTTGTTATTGAATGCCATTAATTTTAGACAATAATACTGATTCCAAATCTGACCATCAGTGGCAGACGAATTAGTATCAACACTGCAGTATTAAAAGACAACGTAAAGGTCTTGCATTCAAGTGCTCAGTGAAGTAAAAGAACAGGAATATTAACAGCAAAATGTACCATTATATATCTGATATTATTTCATCATAATTATACAAACTACAAACTGAGCTTTAGGTTTTGTAGATAAATGCAGTTTGCAAATATCTCCAACTGAGTAAATGTATAACTGCAACATGTGTTTCTGCTCTATTCAAGCTCAGTATCATTTTAATGCAAACTAAATTCGTTTTCCACATGACAGATGAATTTTCATGGAAGGACAGAAGTCTGGATGTAGCCTAAAATATATATCAGCTTTATTGAAACCTTTTACAAGACAAAAAAAAAGTTGGCAAAGGATTATACAATTAAGTGCAAGGTTTGTTGCAGTTCATGTTAGCCTAAAGCGTCGTGTGTGTAGTTACTCTAATAGGATAGAACATAGTTACATAGAATATAATTTGTTTGCACGTGTTACAAGAGCAAACACATTAAAAGTCGTGTTTCTGAAACTTATTCTGAAGAAGAAAACGCTCGTCAGGGTTCATATAGGCAGAGTGGTTTCTTTAAAGGCCTCTGGGGGTGTCTTCATTCAGTTCCTTCAATGCATAGTTTTCTCAAGTCCAACCAAAAACAAAACAAAACAAAAAAAGCTACTTTGGCTGCAGAGAGGAGGCAAACATGTGAGAGAGCGGACACAAATACATCCTGGTATGGATCCTCCGAAATTTAAAAAATAAGAAAAAAATTGGAAAATGTCCGTTTTTCTTTCTTTGTTCTGGTGTGACGGACCTGCAGTTTCACTGTGGCCGTCGTCGCCTCTCTAGTTTAAAGTCCACAGTGACATTAGAGCTCACATCACGCAGGGTTTGATGTCCTGACAGACGCTCTGGGGGTGGTGATGGTGGTGATGGTGATAGTAGGATCCGCCAGCCGAGGGGTGGAAGGAGGAGATGCCGTTAAAGTTCAACACAAAATCTTTCCTGTCGCACACCGAGGAATGGCTCTGATAACGTGGGATCCCCACTGCGGAGGAAAAAGAGAGGGGGAATTAAATTTATGTAAATAAACAGGCGAAGACATTAACATTCATAGTTTATGATTAGGAGAATTTTTATTTTTATTTTGAGCATCTCAGACTGAGTTTTGTGTTGAATTATTCTGCACAAAAACTGTGTGGGAGGTAAATGAATGTTTTCACGTGTAAATAACATCAACGAGTTTTATTAGTTTCATAAACTGATTTAACTTCTTCTAACTTCTATATTTTTAGGAATACAAAGGAAGCTTTTAAAACTGCCACAAAAGTCGCCCTGTCTCTGTCATGCAAGCTTTAATATGAACAAAACTGACTGATGGGGCCTTGTTTTGGTGAATTTATTATTATTTATAAAACGATAAAGGTCTCTCTAACTGCCTCGCATCTTTAGGGATTAATTTACAGTTAAAATCATCTGATTCTTTACATTAGAGCAGAACTAACTTCATTTTTTAATAGTAACTGTTGCATATTTGCCTTCTATGAACATCCTATAGCGCAGTGATTTGCCAGGTCATTTCTATTTTCCTTCCTTAAGGTTTAAAAAAATCTACTTAATGTTTTTATTTAATTTTTTACAGATTCATGCCCAGTGTCAATAATCTGTGTGAGTTATTTTTCCCTGGAGAACCCCAGAACTTGCGAGAGTATTTAAATCAGATTCAGTGACCGTCATTTTGTGTCTGTAAGTGAGCCTCTCTTTCCAGAAACAGAAAAATAAATGGGGAGGCTGTGTGGCTTCGTCAAGGTCATAAGGACTCCAGATGTGACCGTGTTTTTCAGGGGAAGACAGCAGGCTTTATCCTCCGGGCCACAGCTCGCTGCCCTGCGCCCGTTCTCACACACACACACACACACACTCTCTCTCTCTCTCTCTCACACACACACACACACACTCAGAGGCCGCTCTGACTGACAGCACTGTTAGCGACCCTGCACTGTTACAGTCCAACACGTTTATCCTCCGTACAGGCTCAATTAGGACGCTGCGTAAAGTTTAACAAGGCCTTCCGTCTCCTGTGGATTCGCGGCGGTTGAAATCCTCCGCCGGTGTGGTCCGACCTGCGCAGTCTTTGTTTAGTTAACCTCTGGGACCCTTTCGAGCTCCAGCGTGAGTTACTCGCCTCGGTGAAATCCCCAGACTTGAGTAAAGCCTCAGTGTGTTATGTTAAAGTAAATGAGCGTGAACTGCGGAGGTGAATTAAGAACGCGATCACAAAATAGCTGTTTTTTCTTAATCTGTTAATTCTGCAAAATATTCCGTGAAGTGTGATACAGATGTGACTCAGGACACTCTGCATGAAATGGACACAGTATATTCTTTAAAGCAGAGTGTTGTTTATGTGTATCCAAACTAACGTTATTTTACTGAACAGGGTTAGCAGTGTAGGGTCTTGGGTGGGCTTTATAATCCAATAAACTTTCAACGCAACTTCATTGTTCAACACAGTGAATTAAAGAGTCGTTAAATTATTTTAAAAGTCACAGATGTTTAGTTTAAAAACCCTTAGACTGTTAAAAAGAGGAGAAAATAAAATTCAACTATATCATTGAAATTAATTGTATCAGATTTGAATGTTATTTTTCTAAGTCGCCATGCACGAATTTATAAACTCTCCTTTTACATTATTAAATCTTTAAAATAAGTGCTGCACTCCTGGTTTTAAATATCAGTTTAATTTATGAAATAAAACTTTATAATTTGATTTTTAAGTCTTTAAAAACGTGTTCAAATTGTCACAGGCCTGTGCTGCAGATAGAAATCATCTTAGGCCTGTAATTCAAATAAGGTGGACATACTGTGAGGGTTATTATCACCTGTTTCTATTTATTCACTTTTATTTAAACTCCCAGAGATGTGAGATTTGGTTCATCGTCGCCAGCATGAGCCGTGGATGAGTTTGTGGTACCTGATATGTCGGTGGTGTGGCTGTCCCTGCCGTTCTGGTGAAGATAACTCTGCTCCAGGGAGTAAGGCGACATGCCGGAGTGTAAACCAGAGGATGCGGGGCTGCTGGAGGCTAGAGGCTGCTGTTTGATGTAAGGGGACCCGCCGGAGGACGCCCAGTGTGCGGATGTACTGGCGTACGGGGAGTGGCCGTCCAGCGCGCTGGCCATGGCTGGAGAGGACGGTACGGGGCTGCTGCTGCTGTCCGGTCCGTACTCTCCGTTAGGCGGCACGGGACAGCTCGCCATGTAGGTGGAGCCGGGGCTCGGGGACATGTGGGGTACGTGGTGGCCGCTGCTGAGCCCGTCGTACCCCCCGGCCATTGAATTGCTCATCATGTCCAAGTTGTAGCCGTTGCTGTGACAGGCGAGGGTCGCGGATGGAGCCTGGAAATCAAAGCTCTGTGGGAGAATGGAGGTGCCGAAGCCTATGCCGTTCATCATCCGATACATGGGCTTTAGAGCTTGACATTTTCTTCTGAAGCCTCTGGGTCTGCGACGAAACGAGCCCTCCTCGAACATGAACTCACTGCCCGGGTCGATGGTCCAGTAGTGGCCTTTCCCCGGCCTGCCCAGTCCTTTGGGCAGTTTGATGAAGCACTCGTTGAGCGAGAGATTGTGCCGGACTGAGTTCTTCCAGCCCTGATATGAGCCCCTGAAGAATGGGAAGCGAGCCTGGAGAAACTGGTAGATCTCACTGAGTGTCAGGCGTTTGGTGGGGGAGCTCTGAATTGCCATAACGATGAGAGCGATGTAGGAGTACGGAGGCTTTTCCGGTCGCCTTAAACCAGAGCTCGTCTTTTTTCCTTTGGCGGCGGTGGACGAACTTTCTGTGGCGGCTTGTGGGCTCAGCATGGCGGGGTGCAGGACGCCGGACGCCGGGCTGGATCTCAGAGGAGGCGGAGGGTCCAGCTGCTGCTGAGGGGTCTCGGTCGTCATGTCTGACGTACGACTGGCGTAGAGAGAGGAGAGGGAGGGAGAAAAGACGAGCTGTGAGATGTTTCAGAGGAGAAATATGTCGATCCAGCAGACCAGTGTCCTTGCAAGTGAGAGTTACACCGCCAGTGGTCCTCAGAATCCCAGCGCAAAATGGAGTGAAATCTGTCTCCAGTTACGCACGACTCTCCCGTTACGCACGGTGCTCCCTTGACGCATGAAGAACGCACGGCGGGTACGCACTGACAGAGAGAGGAAGAGGAAGAGAGAGTGGGGGGAGCTGGTTATCCACTGGAGACTGAGTGTCCAGGGCTTTAGCTCGTCACAGGGGCTCCACTGGGTATCACAGCGGCGCTAAGTGGTGCTGTGTGGCGCGCCGGGTGGCCATCGACCGCCTTAATAATCTCTCAAGTGGAGGAAACACGAAAACCCCTCGACTTATTGCGCGCAACAGTCCAGCCAAACAAAGCTCGACCACCTATCATTTCATAAATCTTTCTTCCCTCTGCGAGAGCCCCCCACCCTTTCTCCTCATCCGCACTCTGCGCCTGCAAATCTCCCTGAAATCAGTGACGAATAGAGCCACCCCCCCCCTCTTGCCAGATTTGGCCCAAGTCCACTTACCGTTCGCAGCAGCGTTAAACCCCACTGTTCTCTCCTCTGCTGGCCGTCTTTCTTCCCCTCCCACTCCCCCTCTCCAAGTTCGGACTACACGCAATTAAGCCATCTATCAAACCTCCCCCAGACATCCCAATCAACAGCGCCACACGCCAGCCGCACAAGTTAAAAAACGAGCTCCCCTCCTCTGATCCTATACGTACGAAGCTGTGATTTCAGCCCCATGTGCCACAGATCATACATTTCCCTGACACGAATGAACAATGTGTGTAAAAGGTCCAGCTCGCAAATGAAACCATGATGCTCAAAACATTCACACGGGCCTACATGATATCTGCTGCAGACAGTACCCAAACGCATCATCTTGTATTATTTGTATTATTTTGCTCATAATTTCCTCCCAAACTGGTCCAGAGGATAACAAAAACAAACTGTCGCGGTGCCGGGCTGGGCCGAGGAGTGTGAGAGATGGAGAGGTGGTGGTCTTTACCGTGCGTGTGTAAGCGGGGGGTTGCGCTGAGTAAATGACTTTGACATGAGTGGAAGCAGGCTTTTTCCATCAAGCCCGGCCCTGGATACCACACACAGCGCGCCAGTGTCAGCTTACCGCCCCGGGCCAGAGCCGGTCCCATGGGCCCCACGTTCATTAGAGAGAGAAAAGCGAAATTAGGCGAGCGGGCGTCGACAGTTTCCTCCCCTATGGAGACATCACACACAGATTTGTCCAACATGATGGAGTTATATATCCCATAAAGGTAATGTCAACATCCGTGCTGCGACGGAGCGGAGATCATTGGGCTTTGAAGAACCAAAAAAGCATAAAGTTTTCTGGCTGTCGCTCTATCGCTTGACTGGGAGCTTTCTGGTTGTGCTGTGCATGTTTGTCACGATTTCTTTTTATTAATTTTTGACTCATGCACATTTCATATTTCAGTTTAATATTTGGTTGATTTCATTTTATCCCCTGCTCTCCACAGGCCCTGCACTAAGCGGGCTTTAGAAACAAACCACGACACGATCATTTAAAAAAATTACAGATTTAAAAAAAAAATCCATATTTTGACATTTTATTCCACATACTCAAATCTGTGTCCGTGTTTGTCGTCACTGCCTTTTTAAGTTTAGACGTAGCCTGGAGGATATTTTCCAAACAATAACCTTTGCACTTTGCACAACAAAGGATGTGCGGATAAAATCATTTTCCACCATGACACACACAGCAGTGTGGAGGAGCTTAACGGCCCCAGAAATTTCCTGCGACATCAAAACTTATGACCCCCGCCGAGATCAGGATGCCTTGGCTTGCAGAGGGAATCTTTGTTCTGGGAGCGCTTTGAAGACGGCGCTCCGGCTGCTTTTTACTCACCGAGATTATACCAGCTCCTAATTTAGCCCCTTTGGAAATATGGAGTGATCAGCGGCCACCACGAAAGCTATTCAGAGGTGTTTTTGATAGAAGCGTTTGTCTTTGGAGTCGAGTCACGGCTGGAGGCCCGTATGAGCCTGCTGCCGACATAATAAGGCCTTCTGTTTGTTTTCATGTTTAGGCGAAGATATATTCTTCATCCCCGTAAAATATTAGACCGATTAGATTTGGAGAAAATGTTTGTGGGCCTGCCTGACCTCAGGTAACCTATTTCAGGTCTTTTTGAAATAAAATGGTCGTGGTCTACTTAATATTATATATAAATATGGTAACTCAAATAGAAAAAAATATTTTAAAATCCTTTATTCCCATTGTTTATTTCAAAAATGATCACCAACAAATATTATGAAATAAGTCTGTTCCCAAATTATTTACAAACAATGTTTATAAAGTGTATCGTAATTGTTCATTTTTTTTCATCCTAATGTATTAAATAAGGCTGGGATAAACAAAATACATGATCTACAACAATAACAAATCCTGAGTTCAGGTCCTTTTAACGGTAATCTAATATTCTTCTGGCTGCTCGGGTTTGCTCCTGGCCGCTGCGCCTGTGTTTCCTGTGGCGGTGCCGGGAGCTTTGGAGCTGCCTCTCCGGGACTCTGGGAGGTCAGGCGCGGTTCAGTCTGCCGGAGTGACAGACTGTTTGGACTTCCTAACATTGTGCCTGCCCTAAAGTTTGGTTTCATAACACTGTGGGCCTTGTTCGTAGACGAGTCAGCCTCGGAACAGGCCTGAGTTCCTCCTCAGCCTGCACGACGTGGACTGCACGAGGTCGAGAGAGAAAGAGGGAGAGGGGGAGAGACGGAGGGTGAAATGTAAACGCAGAGACAGTTTACAAAATATGAAGGACGCGCGTCATGACAACAAGGATATAGGGATAGTGAGAGGATGGGAGACACGTGACAGCAACACACACAGGTGTGCTGTTCTGGCGTTTCACCTGCAGGTCGCAGCATTGTCCCTGGAAACAGGAGCGAGTCTCACCTGTCACCTGTCAGGCTGCTCCGCGCGCTCTGAAAACACACATCTGTTCGCTCTGCTGCTGCTTGAACGCGCACAGATACTGTCTGTATAGGGAAAAGCATTGGTACAGGAGCTGCAGCGCACAGGCCAACTCTGTATATAAGTCTAGTCATCACACGTGTGTGATCAAATCAAATGTTCAAAAACTTTTATATCTTCAAGTTAGCTCTTGAATCTTGAAATGGATGTGTTGCAGTTCCTCTTTCTGCTTTACAGTCAGAATAACTTGCATCAAAGGAATTCAAAACTCTTATATAACAACGAGTATTTCACATTATGAAGTGAAAAGGATCCACTGTTTTCCCTCAAGAATATTTAGTCCTTAAATACTTCACCCGCAGTCTTTAAATTTGTACAATAATCCGCATTAATTCATTGGCATCGCTCATTTTATCAGAGCAGCTTTCACCTTTTCATGTCATTTTTATAGTAAATTATATATTTTCTTTTATAATTATGTAAAAAATCATCATACTATTTATATACAGGCACAATTTTGAGGAAAACCCCAAAGTGTTTTATGCATGTGACGCTAAACAGTGCAAAAATAAGATGATAAACGGGACAAATCGGAGCCGTATAAATGTGAAATCCGAGTCATTAGAGATCATTAAGAAAATAACCGAATAACTTTTCAGGATTTTAATTTAAGATACATTTATTGAAAATCTAGGCCTGAGTCAAACGGTGGTTTCACAGCTGTGGTGTTTTATGAGAGGAACATGTCAGTGGTCAGACGGGGCTGTTGAGGCTGGGGGTCTGAGTTTCAGGACCGCGGAGAGCAACTAAACCCCCCCCCACACACCCCCCACTAACCCCCGGGACACGGACAGTAAACAGCCTGCAGGACTGTGTATGCACATAAAGATAATACACGAGATAATATTGTGTATGCATGTAGAATCTGAAGATGTGGCCGACATAAATAAGCAAAAGTGATAGCTGTGTTTTGTTGACGGAACAAATGACTCCATTTACTGAGAATCAAAACCTTCTTGATAGAAGAGGAGAGAACTGTGGACACATCTCACTCCGCATTTTTACCTTTTTTTGTCCCGGATTTATTGATAAACGACCGACTGCATCACCAAGTAAAAATGTATATTAATCAAAATATTAGATCAAAGTGTAATAATAATAATTTTACTAAAATGTCCCTCATTTCTGTCTAATTATAAAAACTTTTGAGTTTTGTAAAGGGAACTTTTTTGTGTGTCAGATTAAAAGTGTAATATGTTTGAAATGTTAACAGACACACACACACACATATATATATATATAGTTATGTTCTTGTCTGACAAATGTGTCTTATAAATCATGTGGGCTTGGCACGACACAATAAATACCATAGCAACATATAATAATAATAATAATAATTATAATTATATCAATAACAAAATGATTTCTAATCTTTATTCTTTGATCTCTTATTCTACTGTCCGTTTTTACGCAGCTACTGACCAACATTCATAGATTTTCCTAACAATTTCAGAGCTGAACACCTCAGTAAGAGCTGATTTCTAAGGCGATGTGCTGTACATTAAGTTTCACTTAATGATAATTAGGATTTCGGTGTTTTCAAAAGATAATGAGACGAACAGTTGCCTCCTTTTTCCTGTTTGCATCTGTAAAATCTGCTGTTGAACAGGTGTGCGGCCTGTTCACTCTGCAGTCTATACACCTGCCTCTGATCTAACAAACACCCTCCCCCTTTATGTCTGCAATGAATTACTCAGTGAATTCCAGAGTCCCATTGTTTCACGTTTTTTTATTCATAAAAATACCAGGCATGCATGAATCAATCTCAGGAAAACAGGACATTTTTCCATGCGTTTCTAGTGCAGCCACGTGATTCTCATCGCAGCTCAGTCAATATTTATATATATTTATATATACAACAATATTTTATACAGCAGGTCATACAAAACATGAAAATATAAATAGGTTAATAGTTTGGGGTTTCAACATGGCACTTGGTTGCCGTCATACAGTAGAAATGACCAATGAACCATGGATACATGAATACAAACACTCTAAAGACCTCTAACACACCAACACACACACTCACACTCACACACACACACACACACACACACACTGTGGAATGTCCTGCGACGACAGCATCTATTTGATCAGTCACCACACAGTTAGATCTATATTGACAACACGCCATGTTTGTTTTTCTTGTTTTTTTGTTTTTTTTTTCACTGCAAAATGACTTACAGTAGTCATGACGAGACAGACAAGAGTCCCACACAGTTAAACAGCTAAAGCACTGAAAGCTAAGAGCGCCCATAAAAGTGCACATCATGGGTCAAAACATACAAGTCTGACATCAGTCCTGGCGTTTCATGACAGCAGGGAGTCTATATGGAAACCTCGTGCCTTGCTGGGCACCTTGAAAGCGGCCTCGGTTCCGGTCATGCCCGCTGCTGTGTGCTGGAGGTATGTGAGCGCATCCCTGCTGGGCTCTGTGCTGCCGCGCGCCGCTTCTGACAGGTACACGTGTTGTGCCGGATAGTTCAGAGGGTACGGCAGTACGTGGGCCCCCGGGGACCAGTAGAGCCGGGGGGCGTGGGTGTCTGCATCAACCAGGCTGTCCTCCCTCCGTATGAAAGGTGTGCTGAGGATGCTGTCAATGGCGAAGGAACTGGAGAACTTGGCCCCCACCCTCTCCTCCGGGGCGGGGAGGCGGGTGTCCTCGCTGAGGATGTCCGGGCTCTCCTGCTCCTTGGGGGCCCTCTTGGCGATGCGCTTCCTCCTGCGGCGGAACACCCCGTCAGCGAAGGTGTACTCGCTGTGCGGGTTGAGCATCCAGTAGTTGTCCTTGCCCCAGGGCCTGGACGGGTCCCGCAGCACTTTGAGGAAGCAGTCGTTGAGAGACAGGTTGTGGCGCACCGAGTTCCTCCAGCCGGTGTAGCTGCCGCGGAAAAACGGGAACTTCTTCATCAGGTAGTCGTTGATCTCTGCCAGAGTGAGGCGGCCGCTGCTGGACTCCCGGATGGCCATGGCGATGAGGGCGATGTAGGAGTAAGGGGGCTTGGGTCTGCGGGTGTAGGGCTTCCCCTTGCTGCCGTCGCCGCCCGGGGTGACAGGTGCCGGGCTGTTGGCCACGCAGTCTCCGTCCGACCCCAGCTCGTCTCCGGACAGAGGAGACGGGACTCCCCCCTCTGCGTCCATACACAACTCCATCGGCTTCTGCACGAAGTGGTGCGCAGAGAAAACTTCAAGTTTCATTCTCCCAGAAAAGAAGGAGGGTCTCCCCTGTGAAGTGTCTCCTCTGTTAGAGTCTGAGCAGCAGAGCAGGTGTAGCAGTCCTGACACCAGAAGCGTCTCTGTGCGTTTGTGTTGTAAAGGCTCGTGTGGAGCGCTGGAGGCACCCTGAGCCTCAGTCTGGAGCAGCAGAATACAGATCTGTCTCCGGAGACAGGCTTGTCTTGCTATAATATAATGCCTCGGCAAGGGACGGCCCACGGGCGGGGTTTCCAGCCCAAATCCATTGAAGCGATTGAGTGATATAGTGTGTGTATGTTTACAATTGGACGCCGAAGAAAAGGCGAGAGAGGGCAGCTATGAAAAATGATTAGTCTACAGTGCAACCAACTCTATCTATTTATCTATCTATGCATTTTAGAGCTGCTTGAAACAGGTTTTAAACATTTTTGCTGCATGATTAATCGACAAAAACAGTTTTATTAGTTTCCATTTTTAGGATTCCAGGTTCATTGAAAAGGCATTAAACCAAAAAAGTTTTTAAAAAGAGTAGTTCAGGTTCTGTTTTAAAGTTTCTTCTCGTATAAAACAGCTGCGGTCCTCTAAGGTGATAGAGCCAGAAGATTTTAAGGTTTTCCGCTGGACATTTTTACGCACAGCACATCTTTCTTCAGGTGTCCCCCCAACGTTCTGTCCATGGTTAAAAAAACACTGAGAAACACTGGACAGACAGAACGATGACATTAGAATAGATGGATAAAAATAGAGAAGGGTGTTACTGCTCTTCGTTTCAACCTGTTTCTCCCTCCACCGGCGCTCCGGTGGAACGGGGAAGTAACGCTGGCGCAAAACTGAAATAAAAGAGATGGGGTTTGGAAGAGTTCCATGTAAAAAGCACAATGACTAATATGCAAGCTCTCAGGTTGAGCAAGAGGGTTGAGGTAATAATAACAAAATACCTACAACAACACAAAGATTGCCTGAGAGGTCATGTAGAGTTCAGAGAGGACCATTGCACCTGCATGCAAAGGTACACCGGAGTGACAGAAGCTTGGATAGAAAACAGGCTTTTCACTCCGCGTTTGAAGCAGTGATGCAAATGAGTAGAGAAGGAGGCTGCCTCTGTCTGTAAAAACATCAAGGCTTTAAGTTAAGTTGCACTTTGGATTTAGTGAGTGTGTCACTGATTTTATGGCCTGGTCGAGTCCTCACAGTCTAAACCTTTAGCATGAGGAAACAGTGGCATTTAAGCACAGCAGGGTCTCAGGTCTGTACAGATCTTACTCTGTTTAATGAGAGCCAGGGCCGTAACAAGAGATTTTGTTGCTGAATTCCTCTGTAGCTGGTGGTGGTTCTTCAGGTCTGCTGACACTGAGGGCCTCTACGGGTCCTTTCTGCCTCGATGTGCAGCAAGTAACCAAAAGTAAAACTCGGAGCTTTTAATAGTTACACCTGCTCAGCCACCAATGCCAAACAGTGGAATTTACTGCACAGATGTTTCAAGCTGTAATGTGTCACAGTATAAGTTAACATAACATCAAAATGACAAAGATTTCTCTAATTTGCACAACAACAAAAACCTGATACAACCACATACAAATTCTACACATTGTTTAAAGTATTAAACATTCTTAAACATACAATGACTCGACAGTTTTCTTCTGACTTCACACTTTCTTCTGTGGAGCGCCCCCCTGCTGGCAGCTTAGTAAACACAGGTGTATATGAGGCGAGAAACCTTGTAGCTACCCCAACAGGTTTTAAGTAAACTGATGCCCCTGACACCTGTAAACCAAATATCTGTTTGTCCCACTGGCTCTTCTCCTGTCAACACCTTTCAGCTCGATGAAGACGCAGACAGAGAGAGACTGGAGAGTTAACATGAGTTACGAGCTTGGCCTCGGGCCAGTAATAATCATTAAACTGTCTTCTCAGCCACTCCTCCCCTCTCAGCTGCTCGGACTTTGCTGGGACCTGAGTGTTAAACCTCAGCTGTAGCTTCAGCCCCGTACACTCTCATATTCATGTATTTAAACTTCTGAAAAGATTTATAGCGATCCTGTAATAAATTTTGGGAATGATGCTCAACAAAAAACCCACATGAAAGGCCTGTAGAATAAATGATACCAAAGGATATAAGATAAGGTCACTATAAACTAACTGCTGCCTACCAGCCTGCTCCTAATAGCACTGAGATATGGATCTATGTTTGGCATCCTGAGCGGTTTGTGTGTCTACATGTTTAAATTTTATCACCTAATTATCACCTCGGGTATACATGACAGGCGTGATTAAAGATCTCGTAGTACCCCGAGCTGTGTGTGTGTGTGTGTGAGAGTGTGTGAAAGCGACAGAATTCACAGGGTAAGTAGGTTAATTACGTGTACATGGACTTGAAGTCTGTGTCTGTTTTTTCCAGTCATGTTAATGAAAGGCCTCTGTCAGTTTTGTCACTGTTCATTTCAAACGCCGGAGTAGAAATGGAACGAATCTGTGTGCTTGATTGTAATGAGCTGTGTTGTCTCAATCAGTCAGTTTACAGTGGACCTTTTGTAAATGTACATTCTGATTAGTGAGTGGGTACAATTAGTACGTTGTCCCTCTGTCAGCACGTTCATCCAGGAACGCATGTGTGAAGCATTCAATCTACAGTCCTCTGATTGGGAAAAAAACATTAAGTTTTACCATCAGAGTTTATTCTTGAACTCGGAGATCGTACTTTGACAAAACTCAGGGTCCACTCGAGTTTGTTGAGTTGTTATGGAGCTGGATCTGTTGACATCAGCTGTTGAAAGTAGTTGTTATGAGCAAACAGCATTTTTTTTTTTCCAAGAAACTTCCAAGGAAAATATTAGGAAATGTTGTTTTCAAACATGAATATGTAAATGGTGTTTCAAAGCCAAACAATTAGGAATCAAATGCTGGTGGAAAAATGCTTAGTCCCTCATTTATTTATTTATGTATTGGCCCAGAAGTAGCCAGATTTATACTGTATTTACTCAGTCTAATAATACTGGAATTGGCCTTTAAAATATTCACCATATTGAGGTTTTTAACTGCAGAATGTAAACTTCTCCAAGGTTACTAAACCCCCCTAAATTCACATCACGCAACATGAACCTAATTTGTGTCCTCAACAGCAGCCACAGCTCTGACAAACACGCCACCAGGCCCTTTTTTTTAAATGAAGGCAACCAAAATGTGGCAAAAGGGAAAGACTGACTTTCCTACTTGTAGGAGGAGAGAGAAGTAAGACACCACTTCAACCTCCATGTGAAATTAGTGTTGGTATCAGAAACTCCGTAGTGTCAGTTGTGATGGGAGAAAGGATGTGAGAAAAACCAAAAGGTCGTCAGACATCCTCTGATCAAATTTAGATTCTGGAAACTTGCTTCCTTCTCTCACTGGGACGTTGCTGCAGCAGCTGGAGAGTTGAAACCAAAATGTTTTTGTTGAAACTCAGGAGGCCGACTGCTGTGAGCCTAAAACCAGAGCTGAGGAAAGCAGCGGCATGTGTGCTATCATTATCACCGCCACTGTACAATACTCTGACAAGACACAGAGAGAATTTCACACTGCTTGGCTGGTGGTAGGTGTGCCTACGTGTATGTTTTTCTTTGCAGAAGTGCGATGAGGTTGTATTTGATTTCACGCACTCTGCCAAGATGGCTGCACACACCTGTGCCGAAGTGATTTGGTGTGAAATGCAGCACACCTGTTTCCCGTTTTTATCTTCCACATGGCAATTTAAAATCAGAAGGGGAAAGACAGTTTCCCCACAGGCATCGATTAAATATTGCTCATCATTTCTCTCCAGATCTTTGCATTAAGGCTGGTATCAGACATCACATCATTTGAGAAGGTCAGGATCATCTTTTACCTGTAGTATCAGGTGGAAGATGATATATATAATCTGATAATTGTTTTAATTGCAAGGTCACTGAGGTCAGAAAAGTCAACTGTGCTCCAAGAAACACGTTGTGCTTATATAACTTGTTAACGTGTCTAAAATTGCCATGTTGTTGTTTTAGCTCACCTATTGAGATTTTAAGTGTCTGCTTTGAGCAGCAGAAGAAATCTCCTTTAAGTGCTGACATGAATGGAATCCCAGTAATGTAAATTCATTGGGTGAATCCTTCACGGCTCCAAAAATAGCCCCACCTCTGTGGCGGTCTGCGCTCACACGCTAACCCTTGTCTGCATGTCTGTGGATGACTTCTTACCTGTATCTCATCTTTGTTTTCTTTCTTCTCTGTGAGTGAAGGGTGTCCAGCCCCCATGTCTTTGTATAAACAAAGTACAGGCTGTGTGTGACAGGGAGGAACAGCAACAAGAGGCGCGGCGTAGCTGAGATTCCCAAAATTCCCTGCAGCAGATTTAGTCTCTGACGGAGGCCGCTGATAGTAGACATGCTTCACTGGGGCGCACTGGTTGGTACTGCAATGTGTCGAACTTAAAAGTCAGACATTCCACATCAATTCCTCTCATTCCTGCACTTAGCACAGTAGGCACCAGTACAGGGGTTTGTGTATGGGGAGTGTATGTTTGTCTGCAGCTGTGTGTCTGCTCAGGTGTGGATGTGAAAGTGTGTGAGATTGCACATGTGCTCCGGCGAAATGGAAGAGTAAGACGCATACATTCCATCTAGTTTATTCTTCAAACTGTGATTACTGTAATTATCCAACAATGCGGCCCTCTAAACGTTTGCTGCCTGCTTTGTTGTGCTCCTGTAGAATCATACCTTTGTGTTTTCACAGATAAATGGCAGGGGGGCATCCAGTCCATATAATCAGAGGCACACCTGAACACTTAGCAGAGACAAACAAAAAGTTCCCACGAAGCTGTTTTGATACATAACGCGAGAACTTTCCATACTGAAAATGTTTGGTCGGATACCTGATACATGCATGCAGACGCTAATACAGTACAGTACATGCAGTGACTCACAGAGGTTTCATAAGCGCGGTTTGAAGAGTGTAAATCTCTGCTGCCTCTGTGTCAGCGATTAATAAATGAAATCTGATAAAAATGAAGCAGCATATCCTGCAGTCAGTTGGCAGCCACTCGTTGCTATTTTGGGTTCTCCTGCATTCTTACCTGAGGTGCTCACACCCTGCCAGACCAACAGAGAGAAAAAAATAGATATGTATAAATAAATGGAGCCAACAAGGGTATAATTAAAGTAATTAAAGAAAGAGGTGAAGTACAGGTGAAGCACAGGTGAAAGGCAGCCTGGCACTGCTAGGACTTAAATCACATGCGAAGGTAGTGATGTAATTCTGGGTCCCCCTTTATCTTATTGCCTTGATACATGCAATGTTTTTTTTGTTCTCCTAAGTAATTGCGTGCAAAGAAGTGTGGTAACTGTCCCAGCCCTATTTACTCCGCTGTCTTTCAACAACTTATGCCACGATGTGTCTGCACACTAATTGGAAACTTAATTTTTCGTCTCACACTAACAGAACCGTTAAAAGTGCGGTCGTGTTGCATGTGTAAAGTCTTTTTATGACTGCTCCTCCAATCCCTAAGCACTGAGTTTCCCTATGATCGATCCAAATGACCCGTGAGGTCAGACCAGGGGCACAAGAGCTGCTCCGGTCCCCAAGTACACACCTGGTCATTCCAAGTGATAACCTGGTTGGTAAATATGCAGCTCTGGTTGACCCTGCTGCCCCTCTAGTCAGCCCAAATGCCCAAATGCCCCTTTGGTTGGTGAAAGAGCTCCTTTGGTCCCTTTGGTCTTCAAATGACCCCCTAGACCAGAAGTGCCTCTCAGACAGAGTCCCCAAAAGTGCCCCATCTGGTGGGTTCAAATACCACACAAAATGAATCCTATGCATAAAGAAGAGGGACATATAGACACTCACACCAATCATCAGTTTATGTGCGTGTGCATGAGCAGATGTCTAATGTGCGTACTCCAGGTGCATGTATGCAAGTATGACCACTTTTATTCTTGACATTGCACAGCCCTAAAGTCTGCACCGTCATCTGAATACCTCTGGTGCCTTTTAACAGATTTTCCGAACCCTGAGACTAGATGGTGGTCTGCGGTCTACAGGAACTAAAACATACTGTAACTCTAACAAGGGTAGAAGCAGACCTTAGTGCACCACTTAATCCTGCCTGCAAAATGTTACTGTTAGTGCATGTCTGTCAATGAACCCCCACCATGCAGGCAACACAGGCCCGATTCCTGCCATATCTGCTGCTATCGTCCGTTTCAACTCTTCACACGCTAGAGAGTCCCCCTCGCATGCTGAGCTGGGAGGCGTTGAGGGAGTCCAGGCGGGGAGGAGGAGGGGGCGGATAAAGAAGAAAAAAGGAGCAATGATTGATCTCAGCCATAGACACCTCGCTTTATCGCTGCAGCTGATAGGACCTACCTCCATTCAGCAGCGCTGTAGGCTGTTTTTGTGTAAGCATAAACACAGGGCCAAATCAGTACCTGCGCTGCACTGTTTACCTGGCAGCCGTTCAGCCCTTTTCTGTCTAAACTTGAAATAGGATCCAAACACTCTACTCACGCATAGTGGTTTGCACGAGATGCTTCGCCTGCCTCTCAACCTACCACGGGGCTCCGCAGCGCTATTTTTGCACCATCTGAACCTTAACCGCCCCTCTTATTTCTTTGATTGAGAGGTGGAACATCTAGCTCGGGGGCTTTAACTGCAAACATAGCATCAAATTTGAGCTGTTACCAAGGAGTCATCCCACAGACAGCCCCAACAAACACCTCACTGATTGATAACATTAGTCTGTGGGTTATATTTAGATCCCCTTTTTTCCACCAGTATGTACAGTATTACCACAATTAGAACTATCCCACGCTTATACTTTGAAATATCTTTTAATGTATAACTTTTTGTTTAGTTTCCTTGGGACTTTTTAAAGGGGTTACTTAAAACTATAAAGGAGCACCCCACTGATTTATTCAGCTCAGGTTAGTCATCACAGAGAGTATTATTCAACCTGTGAAGATCTCGTAGCTTTAGAGGGACTTTCCTAAAGCCTGAAAAAAAAACCTGATGATATCATCACAGTTTGGAGACGACAGGTTTTGTCTAGTGTTACAAAAGACAACATTGAGTTGCATTATGGGAAATGCAGGATTCAGTGTTTTGGGGGCTGGACTCATATTAAGTCAGAATAGTTGGGCTTTATGGGAGTGCAACGCTAAGTTGTTGAAGTGAAACTTTCATTCTTCTGAGACCCAGATTTGAACCTTTAGCGAGACTTTGAGTAAATAAGCAGATGGCTACTTAGCTATAGATCAGTGGCTGTCTTTGCTTGTTGGAAGCGCCCACACAGCCAGAGAAAGAGACAGAGATGGGTTTAAAGCTAGTCATTTCCAAAGCAGGCTCATAAGTCATTTCAACACTTCAGTCACTGAATCACTGGTGCTCTCCCTTTAGTGTGGCTCAAGTGTTTGCTTAGACTGCAAATATACCGCATGTGTTTATGTTGTGTTTATCTCCGGTTTTCCCAAACTATCCTGGTCTCCAAAGTGTCATAGCAGTTAGACAGCTGTCAAACTGTCATATGAATTTGATGAAATCTTTGCTACAAACATATTAACCACCCCTCTGTCTGAGATATCAAATGACGCCAAAGTAGGGAAACTCAGTTTTTTCCCCAATTCAAATATTAAATGTAGAATTGAATGTATTAGTTTGATTTGTAAGATTTTTCTCTCTAATCTCTGTAGACTTTACATGGCTCACTGCAAAGATAATTAGATACCTGGGGCTCCTGGGCAGATGTTACTGTTTGTAGTGAGTGCTATTAGATATTGATTTGGTGGTAATTCGTAAATGAATATTATTAAGGATCGGAAGTTTGATTTGGAGGAGGAGGGGGGTCCTAATCTCCTCCAGCTGGCCTTGAGGTTGTAATGCGTCCTGCCTCCGCTCTGGCATTGATCCACCGGAGCAAACAGCAGCTGCCTGGCTGCACGAGCAGACCACAGCACAGGTCATATAAAATCTTAGGCTGTAGAATATGTCTGTGCAACATTAACATATTTTACCATAAGCAAGGCAAACTGCAATACAGGTTAGGCAGAGACAATACTGATGATCTTAATAAGTTAAAATCCCAGGACTGTCCCGCATCATTTACATTTTATTATATGTTAAAGGATCAGGCAGCTGTTACTTTAATGTTTTATTATTAGAACAGATACGACAGTGACTTTACTGAGCTAACAATTACTGTCTGTGTAACCACGTACAGCCATAGAACTGGGTGACATATTTCTATACTATAATGAAGACGGCCATGGCGGCTTCTTCCTCTGAGCTGTCAGGATTGACAGACACTGTCAAACATGCTCAGTGGCTGCACGAGGAACTGAAAGTCATCCAGCTGCTCTTCAGAGATGAAAACTGCAGTCACAGATTTGTCTCAGGTAGAAGTACACAGGCCGTATTTACTCTAGTTTTTAATGTTGTTTTACAGAACGGAGACATACGTTTGTCAGGCTGAGAATTAACAGACAGTACTTGTTGTTTGGATAACGTCTCCCATCAGCAGTTGGGTTGAATGCCACCCACATACCAGGCGCTGATGTGTAGACGTTCGGTGTGATTTTTGGCAGAATCCCCAACTCCCCTGTTGAATTGGGAAATAGATCTGTGCCATTGATTGTGTGCACTCTAAGATTTGTTAACTCCCCCTGCATGCCAGAGGAACAGGTTTGGCCATTGGGACAGCCAGGTGGATGGAGGGGAGGAAGAAAATTTACAGGCAGAAACTGCAGCCACCTGCTTGTTAACTGGGATGGGCGGTCATGGGTAAGCGGCACGGTAACGGTGGAAATATTAGATTAGTTAAAGCAGCGGTGGTGTGATTGTATTGTAGTTTTTTGGTGTCACACTGGGAGAACTGTTGGTTACAGTTTTGGTGCTGAGGTAACAGCAATATATATAAGAACAGGTATAAACAGAGTCATGCACCGAGTCCAATGATCCTCAGTTATGCTAAAAAAGATGAAAACCATAATTGTTGAAGCTCATGTTCTTGTCAGGAGATGTGTCGCTGCCACACCACTCTAATTGAACTTTCTCTGTAAGGCGTTGTGAGAAAACAGGCGGTAACTATTTATACAGCTACACACCTGACCAGGCATCTATCCAAACAAAAGGTCTTGAACCCAGCCCTTGCGTGCCTATCCAACCCAGACATCTGATTAATTATAGTGTGGCCGTTAAGGCAAAGAAAACCTAGCTGATGAAAAGTCAGTGAGTCTGCAGGCTCAACCTGCCCAAACAGCATCATGCGTGTTAGCTTGTAAAATCCTCCGTCCCGCCCACCCCCCCTCTCCGTGTCTTTCCTCCCACACGCCCCCCAACCCCACACCTCCCTCCTCTGCTCCGGGCCCATTCGTGCAGACAAGGTAAAACATCTCCCTCGCTGTGTCAGAGCCCCGCAGGTGGGCCCCGCGTGCTCAGGTAGATAATATCACTGTTACTATAGACCGTGTTTGGGTTAGCTTGAAAACACTTTTCACGGCAGCAGCAAAACAAAGTGCTTTGCAGTGCGTGATAACAGCGGGAGCTGCTCCCTACAAATTAACCTGTGGAAACACTTTGGTCTCGCACGAAACACACACGTAATACCTGCTCCTCCTTTTTTTAATTTTTTTTTTTTTTAAATCAAAGTTTACATGATGTTCCTCTGGGAGCATGGAGCAGTCTTATGAGATTTAGGACATTTCTCTTATATGTAATCCACCAAAGGAGTCATGTTAATCCAAAACAGTGAAATAAGCCTTTAATGTCCTGGTGGTTATGTTGTAGAACTGAGCTGCCTTATGTCCAGATTGAAAGCATTGGACTGATTGGACAAGTCACTCTGTTTCTAATCTGCATACTGCTTGTGCAGTAGACTTTATAAATGGACTTTCTTTAAACAAAAGAGGCATGAATAGCTCGAATGTGCTCAGGGCCAGAAGCTGGGATGGCTTCCATAAACAGATCACCCAGGTGGTCCATGTGTGAGAGAGGGAACGGAGCGCTGGTGTAGAGGCCTGCTGCTGCTGCAATCACAGCCCTCGATCTTTTTATTTCAGGAGGTCCCTTTGTGTCTCGGCAAAAGCCTGAACTTCTGCCGAAGCCATGAGGATCGGACTATTTATTAAAGCTGTCAGGCACCAAAAGATTCTTGATTCACAAAGAAATTAAAAGAAGGCTGACTTTACTTTGTGGGACCCAGCACATGATTTTAGATCTCAGAGGTTTGCAAATTTCAGCTCGGCCTTGTGGAATCAATGAGCAAACATGACCTTGATTTGCAGGAGAAATGTTATGTAGTTGATTATGAAAGTGTCTTCTTCTTCTTCTTCTTTGTCTTAATCGTGACAAACCAACAATGTGCATACCACCACCTAATGTACTGTAATCTGCAGATATGCAAGTGTAGTTTTAGTCTGCAGACACTATTCAGAAACCACCTTCTCTGTATGTTTGAATCTGTGTGTTAGTTGGAGGAGAAATCATTCATATAATATAATAATTTGCTAAAAGGAAGCTGGGATTTAACATTTAATTAAACATCACATTAATAAGGAACAATTCTCCTTTTAGTGAATTATCATCATCATTATCTCTGAAGTGTCATCAGTGCAACTAGATTTGATTTTAAGTTTTTATTTGTTATCACTGGGTAATGTTGAGTACACCACTAATGTAATAGTTTAATAGATTGGAGCGTTTTTGTACAGAAAACTAATTTACTCAGAAGTTGACTTCTCTGACTGACTGGTCTGAACCCTGAAAGAATCTCAGCAACAGGCAACTGCATCATTTTATCCTACAAATTATGTAGAAAGAAGGTATATATATTCTGACCATAAATACAGGCCTGGAGTTTAATTAATAGAAAATAATCACACTTTAAAAAACATTTATAATTTTGGTCAGAAAAAGTGCAATTAAATATTGGTATGAAGTTTTTATCTTTATTACCATAGACTTCTGTTGTGTTCTAACCTGCACTTTTGCATCTTGTTGTCAGATGGAGAATTAAAATCATTCCTTTTAATTGAGACATCTGGCAACAAACTGTTTTCTTTTTTCACTTTCATTTAAAAACACACCCATTTTATAAAAACACCATCCATAAATAAACTACAAAAGGGACTTGATCTGGTTTAGAAGAAATAGGAGTGTCAATTCCAAAAACAACCCAAATTACGGGTACCTCCAGTTTTATGCACACCCATGTGCAGATGGACTGTAACTGTTGAAGGGAAAGGAAAACAGAAGATTATAAAGACTAAAATTTGTCAAAGATAACATGACCTAGTACCTCTCAAAGCTCTGTTCTCAATCTGTGGAGCTGACTACGACTGCAGCTTGTTTATACTTTATAGTTTGTATTGTGAGCTGTTTCTCTGGGTGCAGGGCCACGCCACAACGGTTCAAGATTTACCACATGGAAAAATACATTCCTCACACCTACACACACACGTTACATGACGAGTGTATTCCTCATCCTTAAGACAGGTGAGGGATCACTCTAACAATACCAGACGCCTCTCTGTTTTATGCAATGTTTAGATAGCATTTTACATAACTAGCGTGTTTTTGTGGCCTTCCTTATCGTGGGTCGAGCATCGTTCATGAACGGCATTGACCCGTGCTCCGCTATCCCTTCACCTGGTGTAACGCAGCCCCTATCTCCTATCTTATCATATTGACCTGAGTTGTTGTGAGGGGTTTGTGTGCTCACCCATGGTTTATGTACAGTGAGCGTGACAGATCACCTGTCACATGCAGCTTGGTCATTCGCTCGACATGTCCAAACACACTTGTGCCATTAGCTGCTCGCCCATGTTTGTCTGAAAAAAGGATTAGCACGAAATATGAGGAAACTGGGACTGACAGAATGTGACTCTTAGGGTAACCCAGCTATTGTTTCACAATGCTTAATAGTGTCAGGTAATAGCGGTGAGTCATTGTTGTGAGTATGCCATCGCGTGTGTGCTGAGCAGTTTAGGTTAGGCCTGCGAGTGTGTACGTACTAGTAGAAAACTGGTTCTTCTGAAATGTTGTTTTGACAGATATCAATAGCGCAGGGATCACCAGGTACAGGGGGTTCCCTCCACAGTCACAAACAAAGCTAATTTTGATTTCCTGGCTTTTATTTAGTCTTGGGTTTGGTATGTGGGCTTAGTCTGTAATGCCAGGCTGATGAATCAGGTCTGACATTACTCATATGGGTTTGGATAGAAGGTAAGGAGTACATGTTTGTCTGTGGCTTAAGTGCTGCAGAAGTTTCTGTTATTGTTTTTGTTGTACATGCTAGCTCTCTGACTGCAGCTCTAAAAATAACAGGAGGCCCATAATTATGGTTTTAAACTAAAGCCCCCCCCACCTCCTTCACTCACTCCTATTCTCCTGCTTAGCACCTGTGCTGATTTATGGAGTGTGTTTGTGTGTGTGTGTTTGCCAAGTGATTTACGGCATGACTGCCGTCAGTCTGTCAGATTTTGCACAGGAATGCAGCCTGTGATGTCAGAAATAATCAATTTGACAGCGTTATATGTCTATGGAAACTTGGCCCTTAATAACAATGATGAGTTTATTTATAGTGCGACTGTTGTACTGGCATGCGAGGTGTGGCGCTGAGGATAAATTGTCACCTCTTAGAATTCCTCTGTCAAGTGCCTGAGGCCACGTTGACAGTAAATTAGACAACAGCTTCAGATTATACAACTTTACACAAGACAGCAGTGCTAGCAGCAGCTGTACCTGCACACAGCGGTGCTTTGAGCTAAATGGCACCATCAGCTTGCTAGATGAAAAGTCAGAGGATCACCAAGGTTTTGGAATTTATCCTCTGAGGACCTTGAAAATCTGCAGCAGATCTCACAGCTAATTATCCACAAATTGTTGAGAGATTTTACCCGATGGCGCAAGACCAAAACTCATGGTTGTGCTAGAGAAAAAGTCAGGAGATCACCAGAATCAGTGGGGTTAATCCTCCAGGGACCATGAATGTCTGAACCAATTTTTAAGAAAATTTATCCAATAGTTGTTGCAATATTTGGATCTCAATCAGTCTGGTTGAGATCCAATCTGGTGACTGGCCAATCATAGAGTCTAAAATACTTTTACTATAAAATGTAAATATAATGCACACAGTTAGTACTGAGTGCAATAATTTATTATTCACTAGTGTATAAAAAAAGAAGGTAGTGTGCCTGTAAAATGAGCTTGGTATATATGGTTCAGGGAAGTCAGAGAAAGACAAAAATAACTGAGGTTGATGTGACTGGACAGTGACTCAGAGGAGAGTGGGAACAGACTGAAACCTCTGCGTATTTCCATTCTGTTCATCATCAAATTCATTTAGATTGGTGGTGAAGGACAGATCAACACTTGTCTTCCCTCCAGCCATCCAGGATATTCACTACGTCCTTCTGTGTTGCAGGCCAGAAAACATACATATGAAAACATAAGAACTGAGTGTAATCCTGAGTTTGCAGGATTACCCAGTATCAGTGTTTTTTGTTAAAACACATCTTTAAAAAGTGGCAGACGGGGACTGAATGGTTGAAGCACATACCACATGGGCTTGAGCGCCCTGAGCAGCGAGTCTGCGGTTCAACGCCTGGCCGGCCGAATCAGTTGCTGCATGTCCTTCCCCTGCTCTCTTTCCCTGCATTTCTGTATTTATCTCCATTGTCACTATGAAATTAAAGCTTAAAAGCCCCAAAAATACTTTTTAAAAAGGTGGGAGAGAAAATATAAAGCCAGCCATATGGACCCAAAGTCCATCGCATGCGGCCATTTTGGTGTGTTGTTTTAGTGGTTTTCCTGCATGGTAACGTTAAATAGTGTAACATTAGGACACTGTTCTGCTTTCAAAGCGCCTCCTGTTAAATGCCACTATCTACAACAGTTGTGTGGTAGCTTTAATGTGGTTTGAAGTATGCAAATTCACAAATACACAAGGACACAGGTGCTAAACATCCTGCGCTCCTGCAATAATTTCCCTAGAGAAAGGAGTGGATTTTGGGTGAGAAGTGTCAGTGTTTAACCGTAGCATGGACAGAAGCCTGAGAAGTACAGAAAATGTGTTTTCAGATTTATCAGTAGTGCTGTGTTTCTGTTATCCCAGACTCCCATGTGATTTACAGAATGTCTCTCTTTGATCAGAGATTGTTGAATGTGATACTTGAAAGGGAAAAAAGTTGTAAAATGGTACATGTGGCTCAAATGTGTTCCTCTCCTTCAGCAGCAGTCAGTGCCGGAGATGTAACAACAATCTTATCACATTTCTCCTTCTTTCCTCCTCTGCAGCTCCACCAGCGGCTGGCTGCTGCATTATCAGTCCCCTCATCACTGTTCTGTTTCTGCTGTAGCCAGATTATCATGCATACGACAATAACGTGCAAGCGTATGCGGGCATTTTCTGTCAGTTCAGAGCGCTGGCACGCTCAGCGAGGTGTGTGACATCACAGAGGCGGGGCTGTAGATCCGATCTGACTGCGTGGCGCAACTACAGCACACAGCGTCGCATAGCATGACAACACACTCCACCAACCAATCAATCAGATACTGTCCCTAAGCTTTAAAGAGGCTGTTTTCTACCACGCCAAAAATGTGTTTGTGTCTTTTAAGAGTACACCAGACTTCCTGAGAGCTCTCAACACTTCAAAGAAAAGACAAAACTAGATTTTTTTGTCCTTTTGATCTTCAAATGAAGTTTTGCATGTGAAAAACATCAAGTGAAGATTCTGCTCTTTGTTTGTCTTTTCATGTTTTACCTTTTGAACTGAGGATAATAACTGAGACAACAGAGCTACTATTTTTTCGCTGCTCATGTGGTATGCATCTCCAGAATGAACAAATATCATACACATACTTACATAGCTAAACATTTCTAATCCCTGTAAACATGAAGATGTTCCCACAGACCCCAACAGTGCAGTGCACACCTCAAACTGGTAATATCTCTATATGTTTGTTTGTTTATTTGTTTTGTAGTCATGTAGTCGTCCAAAACGTGCCAAACATTGCCCTCAAAACTTTGTGTTTGCCAAAAATCACTTTCTGAAGTTTGACTACGATCTGACTTGAATCTAACAGTTGAACCAGCTCCTGAGCTTCTTCGTACTGGTTTTAGTTTTGCTGTTTGTCTCCAGTTGACTTTGCAAAGAGGGCTCTCTAACATGTAAATCTGTTAAAATCTGTGGTCTAATCCAGGAAATAAGACATGAGATTAGCTAACTGGTGCTACAGGATGGGCTGGGTCCTCACAGCATGCCCACATTCTTATCACTGTCTAACTTTAAAACAGCTTAACGTTCGTTTCATAATTGCCTAATATTTCCACGTAAGCTGTCACTGTATTAGTTTACTTGGCACGGACAAACATGCAGGAGCTGATGGAATCCTGTCCAGGACAAAAACTCAGGTGAAAGAATGTGCTGTAGAAAGTGCACAAAAAAACACAGACTAGCGACGTCATTTGCAAAACCGAGACACAAATATGCTAACAGTCATGTTCTGGATCCAGTCAAAAAACAAACGGTCTCCACGCAGCACACAGGTGCGTGAGAATTTCTTACACTTCATTTAATGAACTGTGCTCTCGGATCAGATAAGGCTTATCAGATCTGTGCTCGAGTCATTCTGTATAAACATCCAAGATAATCTGTGTGTGTGTGTGTGTGTGTGTGTCTGTGTGTGTGCACGCACCCACTGTGCCACACACACTCATACAAGTGAGTAGAATATGTGGTTGCATGTTTATATAGGACAGGTCTCAGAACAGGAGCTCAGGTTTAAACCCAAACAGGGCAGTAAATTTGAACTGGCAGTCTGCCGTGGGGCAACTGGGACTGTGATTGACGGGCTCTCCAAACTCACCTGAGCCTGTCTCCCAGGTGCGATCACACTCGGCTGATCCACACTGTCTAGGCCAGGTGCATACCCCACATAGCTGTACCCTGTGTTTGTGTGCATCAGAGCTCACAGAACATGTACTAATCCTGCAGGTATTTGCAGGTATTTTTTCGCTAAAGGGCAAATATCATGTTTTTCACTCAAAACCTCTGCTGAAGACCCAGCAGAATATTCTGGACTGAATGTGGGATGTTATCATAGAACAAACCCCCTGAACCATAACTTCTGGTGCTAAAATCTTATTTTCTTTTTTGATATTTCAACAAAAATCTGCCAGATCCTGTCTCACTGATCCTGAAAAAACTGCATTTATGACAATTCTCCCATGAGGATTTTGTCAACCAAGTCTTGAAGGTTTAGTGTGAGACTGAATGACAGAACATGCTCCTTTGTGTGCACATAGACACATGTGAATAGATCTTGTTTAGAGACATTCAGTCAGATCAACCGGCGAGCTTGTATGACGTCGGTGAGTTTTCAGACCTGTGACTTTCAGTTAACCATAATGCCTTTCTTTGTGTAGATCCACAGAGACAGTGTTGCTTTGCATCAGCTTCAGTCACTGTTTTCTGATAAAGAACCCATGGAGCGCTGCTAGCTTGGGTATTGTGCACTGCTTTTACACCCTCCGATTGCACTTCATGTTCAAGTTAATCGGCTTTTAACCCTGTTCATCTCAGGCGACCGTAAAAGAGTGTGTATTGGCTTTTATTCAGCATTAATTTATCACTCCTGGTTAATAAACTATATGAAGACCTATCACATGGTTTCCCACAGTGTTTTGTGAGTGAGGCACCAGCTTTCCCAGGAAGACAGAGCGTCTCCGTTAACGGAAGACACACGTTTCTATGAAATATAATATTATTAAGCCTCAAGGAAGAGGAGAAGTGATACTGCTGACGCTACATCTCACAGCAAAGGTCACATATTTAATGAACCAGGAGTTTGTTTAAACCGTCGTGTAGATGAGATGTGTCAGGATCCGTCTCACGCAGCTCAGCAGGTGACTGACTGATCACACTGCAAGTGTTTGAGGGGAAACTCTGTATGAGCACTGAGGTCTCACCCAGCAGCCAGTGCAGCTCAGACCGCTGAGAGACTCTCTGCTTTGTCTGTTATACCTCCTGTATTAGTCTGATCTGTTGTTTAAGGCCACTGATTAGACAATAGACCTTACACCCCGCTGCAGTTGCCATGTTCACACACAAACACACACTCATGCACATCACTGTTCACACCAGCAGTCCCTCCTTGCCTCCTCCTCCTGACGTATGCAGGCTCGGGCTGGTATGCAGAGCCAGACATTCCTCCGTCCTGTCAAACTGACGGCTGACGCTGCAGCTCCTTGGAGCGAGGCAGAGCTGCAGAGTGACGCACGACAAACTGACAGACGAACAGACTCACCTGCTCCACTGGTTGATGGTATTGTTTTCTTTTAGGGCAGAGCGTGATGTACAGACCATACAACAAATATTGAGAGTTGGGCACACCTCAGTTAGCATCTGTCAATCCAAACATCGAGAGTAAAAGTGTGGCCTCGTTAATAAAGAACAGAAGAACATGTCTAAGTCCTGCAGAAACACTTGTTGCATCTGTTTTGAATATAAAATGCAAAGGAAAAAGTAGAAAGTGTGAATTGGGAATATTCAAATAGAGTATCTGTACTTGTTTGTAAGTACATTCAAAGTTGTATTTATTTATTTCCTCTTATGTTTGCATATGTGTGTGTGTGTGTGTGTGTGTGTGTGTGTGTGTACGTACTACAAGGGAAGATTATCGTATCCTGATAAAGGAAACTGGGGAGCACCTGCCAAAATACTGGTTACTTTGGTACACACCAAAAAAGAGGGTGTGTGTGCACATGTGTGTATGTGTGTGTGTTTTGTTGTCTGCCAACCTGATAAGCAGATAAGATAAGTAACATGTAAGCAGAGTCATGGCGGTAGCAGGCGAGTCGCACGCCATGAGCTCCTTTAACCTCAATCACTGTTTTTACCTTCAGTTATTCTTCCACATGCATCCATACACTGCAGCAGAGGTGTGGCTGCATGCATGCATTCTTCACATAAGTGTGTATATGTGTGTGTGTGTGTGTAGGCATGTGGTGTCTAGCATGAGAAACGCAGCAGGGGTTTTGCTCTGTCGCTCTGCAGAGTGAGGGAGGGGGGAGCGAGGGGGGCCAAGCTGTGATAACAAACCCCATTCACTTCAGAAATAACAACACAGCACTTAGAGTGAACCGTGGGCTCTTTTCCTCTGGGAGCCCCTGATCTGCCTGAGCAAAGAGCTCAACTCATTTACTGTCATTAACTGTTACATCACAGGATGGAGCCCTGGCTCGGCTACGAACTGGATCGCTTATCTTACTCATTTGCACTTTGCACACACGGACACACCTGCCCGTGCACATGCACATAAACCCCAGAAAATGGCAGAGCATGTCTGAAAAAAGTAACACATGAATCTAACTTTTGCGGCACTTTTAAAAGTACAATACATCAACATATTCTCTCTTGCATTTCCATTTTCCGTTGCACTTTAATACGTTTTGTTATTAATTTGTTATTTTTTGTTACGTTTCTTTTGTTTTCTAATTTGCACTGTAGTCTCTAATACTTAGAGTGTTGGTGTAGTCAGATAAAAACTGCGTGGAGCCGTGCTGTCACTTAAAATTCAACATGAAAAACAATTAAAGATTTGATCTAAATCCACAGTCTGCAGTAAAAGGCAACAGAGGATCTCAAATACTTGCTCTTGCCCTGGACTAGGGAGCATTATATTTTATTATAAACTGCACTGTGACCTTTTATTTTACTTTGGCCTCCACACCACTGGTTCCCAAAGTTGGCAACGTGGCATCCATGGTAGAACATTTCGTATAAAGTTTAGGTTGTAAACTTTGTGCGTGTTGGGACCCATTATGTGTGTGTTTGTGTTCATCTGTTATAAGCTCTATATATCAGAGCAAACATGCACTGAAAATGGAGTTAGATATGAGTCACATGAGGTCAGAGCTCTGACTCTCAGACCTCTTTGCTCCCTGCAGCTAAAACCCTGCTCACCATCAAACACTGGAAGACAAAGAACTGGACTTTAAAGTCATCATTAATTCCTGACCACAGATTTAAGACAAACGAGGTAGAGAGAGTTCTTTCAAAAGTCCTTCCCTCATAGTCCATTTATCACACGATTTGGCATTTTACACTTACAAGAAATGAATGGAAACAATCACTTGTGTTGACTCACACGTAGACATCAGGAGGGAGAGAGCCGCACACACACAACTCTGATGCAACATTTTTATTTTCATTGCTGTAAATCAACATTTTGGCACATAAAGCCTTCGTCAGGACCCCCATGAGCCTGTAAAACACTGTGTGGGACTCCGGAGGGACCATCGTTTGAACGTTTTATTGATATGTTTTATTGTCCATGAGAGACGTAAAAACACTCATCTGGAGAGCTATAAATACAAGCAAAAAAACAACAAAGACATGAAGTGTCGTCACTTTTTTGTAGGCTAGCTACTTAGCTCTAACATCTGCTCTGATTCCTTTTGTCATTTCCCATGTTGACAGCTACAAAGCAGATGTACAAATAGACCAGGGATTAAAATGTCCATAAAATTTAAGAATACTCATGGCCTAAACCAACATATTATGCAGTTTTCTGTCATCTTAAAATTGTCTGTCACTCTTTTCCTGCCCTCCATCCCACTTTCCAACGTTTAAGACCAGGTCAGAGGTCAGCAGCCAGTCTGAGAGACTGCCAGAAGAGCAATGTTACTGTCATTGTAATTATGACAAGATTAGCATCAACATGACCTTTAAACCTGACTATGATTGCTGGTAGATTTTGGACAGCGACTGCTGTCAACACTGAGCAGGAAAGTAACCGCTCTGTGCCCTGTAACCCCAAAACGTCTCAGCAAATAACATCATTTGTTCAGTGGAGTTAAAGGAGCAGTCCTGAAGGTTTTGGAATACGGACATTTGAGTTACATTTCCATACATAGCTGCAGAGTTTTAGTTATTTATGAAAATAGTTTTTGACGTAGTTTTTGATTAGTGTTAGTCCTCTTGTTAAAATGAATGAAGTGGTAAGAGGTTAAAATATTAGTTTTTATGTATTTTTACTTTTTATTGTGGATTTTTTTAATTGTATTTGTTTGCAAAATGGGATTGAAACCCTTATAGAAAGCTCTGACCTTGTGCACCAAGTATAAAGAAATCATATCATTTATAATGCAGTTATTCTGTATGTCTTTAGATAGTTGACTGTGAGCTGTTTTTGTCATAATTTCCAGGAAAGTCAGAACAGGTATGTCATGACAGGATCAATCAAAGCTGCACTGATCTAATATCATATGTTAACAATGAGTCTAATGACACCTGACACATTTAATGTGTTGCTGGTGACAAACTCACAGGGAATTATCACCTGACTGTGGCTCAGCTCTATGGAATGTTTTTGCATCTTTCAGCTCATTGTTTTAGATGTGATTTAGTGACTGGTGGGTGAATATAGCAGATCACAAAGCAGCTAAAGAGGGAAACATTTCCCTCGGGAGCTGGTGGAAACTAAACCAGGGCTAAAAAGGAGAGTGAACCGCACAGAAACCTGACTCTAAATGAATGCTAACATTGGTCTGTGTCTGCTGTGCCGTGTTTACTGCTTGTTCTGCTGCCCATGAAGCTACAAAAAAGATAATTAATACTGCTTAGTCTAATATAGCATGCAAACATGCTGACGTTGGTGTGCAAAAATGCAGGTAGAGTGGATCTGATAGTAGGTGATAAATACACTCTTACTCTCCGTCTGTAGCAGCAGCCTTTTATTTAGACGTAGCAGGAGAGCTGATCCCTCCAGCCTGCCTGTTGTATTTACACAGTCTGTCAGGTCCTGAGAGACAGAAACTTTGCGAGACATCACTCATTGCTTCACATTCCTTTCCAAAGAGCCTCTGATGGGAGGGGAGGTTAATGGCACAGGTGAGAATGGCTGTGGTATGTGTGCATGTGTCTCGTCCATATGCAAACCATCAAACACAAGCATTCACACACGTACACCTTCTACGTTGCTCAATCAGCTGCTCAAGTGCACGGAGACACGCTGGGATGAAATGAACTTTTAACACACACTTCACTGCACAACACACTCCCATCACCTGTCTTTGCTTTCATAATGATTTTCATACCACACAGATGCCTCATGCCTCATCTAATTTGAGAATTTGTTTTGTGTGTGTGTGTGATATCAGGAGAGTCGGACAAATCTTAAAGTACGTTCAATGGCAACGATTGTGAAATTTTCAATTTGTGAAATTTGAGCATGGCAGCCACAGGATGTTATGATTAAAGCTTGAATCCATAACTTTCAGTGCATTGTTGGTTAGAAAAATCTGCAATGATTACAAGCATCAGAGCATCAGTAAAGGCGCTTGTGGTATCAAAGAGGTGTTAGTTTGTATGGAACAGTGTGAATTTTGTGCTGTGAAAGTAACTAACACTGTTTGTGTGTAACGTCTCTAGTTTGAATAGACATTTTCTGACTGTTGTGATCAAACAGCAGCTGATTAAATACACCAGAAAGGGGTGGCTCTGTTTTTAACCAACAGCTATGCAAACTTTGTTGTGGTGTTTTTATTCTTTATGTCTTTATTTGTGCTTGTAGCCATTAAAGTGGAGGAGAGCCATCACCTAGAAGAATGAGTGTAAATATCAGCACATGACAAGTTGCAGTACATATCTTAACAACTAACAACCTTTGACCATATGTATGATCAAAAAACAAACCATTAACACACAGCTTCATTTTTACATATGCAGCATCCTCATTTGTGTCCACTTGATTTACATAAATGTATCATTCACATTCTTTTTAACTCTGTTTTGGTCTCCACCAGCTCCTGAGTTAGAAGTTTTCAACTAAATGTTTCACTTTCTTCACCAGTTTGTCTCTAACATTGTCTGTCTGCTGTTTGTTGCAGGGCAGGCAGTGTAGAATATAACATTCACTCTCCTTTTAGCTCTATTTCACCAAATAGTTCCTGAGGGAAATATCTGGCTCTTTAGCTGCTAAATGTTTTGCTGTCCTCACCACTTCTTCTCTAACTTTGTTTGTCTGCGTCTGGTGCTGTGCAGGTAGTATGTAGTGAGTGTGTCAGAACTTGTTTGCTGTAAAAACAAAGTGACAGAGGTGGCTAGGATTCTGTCTGAGTTCATCACTACAAGTAAAAAGTATTGATCAGTGGCACTTTAAAGGTTGAGCAACTAAAACACTTTGTTGAGGTCAGGGAAAGATTAAGATCAGGCCTTTAAAAAATGCTAGGTAAATCTGAAACACATTATCTCACCTATTACCCCAACTTCTACACTTGTACCTACATAAATGGCACTCTGCTTCCTGCATCGCCACTTTACACTAACAACAGATCATTCTGCAGAATGGTTTACCACTGAATGATCCAGTATGAAGATGATTCCTGGTGTGTCACTGTGCTTAAAGCTCAGTCTGACTAGTTTTTAGGCCATCTTTTCATTACTGAAGCTCACAGGCGCCTCAGATTCCTCCCAGGCTGTGTTCAATCACCTGGCAGGGTCAGTCATGTGACAAGGGTAAAGGTCAAAGGTCAGTGATGCTCCTTGGCCCGACCGGTCACCAGCACAGTCCATGTCCTCAGGGAACCACAGTGACCTAAATGAACTTTGACTGCTCACTGGATGAACGGTACTAGCATTAGGCAACGTTCAAACACACAAATCACCAAAACAAGCCCTCAGATACATGCCCTTAAAAGTACACACACCCAGTGCAGACACACACACACACACACAAACACAAAAGCATGACAGGTTTGCGTCAGCTCCTCAGAGGTTGTTTGGCTTTAACCTCTGTGTGTCTCAGTAAACAGTGTGTCAAACTCAGGGTATGAAAGAAGAAGTTTATGCTCCTGTCGCTTGTTCTTCTAAGCCCAACACTCTCAATACATATTTATCTAACAGCAAAAGACACTGAGAAATACACAAAAAACAGCCATATGAACACACACAATCTGTACACAGCCTTGAAATGACTTAACCGTGCACAGATTACCTCTCATCTCTGTCAATGGAAGGTTTTCCCCTCTGATTTCGGAGACCTTTTTTTGGGCTTTTAAGTAAACTAATCTTTGAGCAAATACCACAGGCTGTTTCTGAAGTCTGCACATAATGGAAAGTCTTAATATATCTGAATAAGAGCAAACAGACTCAACAAGAGGCTCACTGGAAGTTTGGGATCAAAGCTTCGGGGCACAAAGGCAGAGATTTAGCATGTTAGAGTGATCGTCACTCTTTCACAGCCAAGTATTGTCTCTGTGTTTCTCCCCTCAAGTTCTTTGAATTCCTGCTCAGTGTAAAACGCTTATTGTTATCTGTGGGTTTTACTGCCACAAACCATGTTCTTAAACATCTCTACTCTGCCTTTCAGACTCGGCTCTATTGAGGGGAAGATTAAAACAGGAAGAAAAAAAAGAGCTGGAGAACATCAAACAGGCTAACATTGTGGGTTCATGTTTTGCTGTTCAGTTATTGTCAGCAGACTTGACCGGGGTGTAGTGAATCCCGGCGGCTTGCAAACACCTCTTTTCTGTGGTTGTGTTTTAAGTGGTTGTTGGGCCCAGTTGCCATGTATACTGGGCGTGTTCCAGGTGTATTTGTATAAGATGCAGAGTTTCTGTGTGCATAAGCAGGTTCTCGCCTCATCCCAGCTCCAATTTTAGTCATAAAAAAACTGTTTGATGATTTTGGCATAGGTGATCCCTCAGTTTGTCATCATAGATCCCAATGCAGAGTGGAGGCATTGCACAATGCTGAGTTTAAATTATTTTGTTTCCAAGGTAGCAGCCCCGGAGTTATCACCTCCCACATTACACTTAAACAAACAAGTTTCATTGTTGCGTGGGCCGATCTGTGCGAGCCCTGCGGTTAATTTGATTTAGTTTGATTCATTAGGGCCTATTACACATTGCCTCCATCTGATTGTATCTGATAAGCGTCTGCACAGTAGATTGTCCGTTCATTTATCTTCAGAAATCTCTCCTTCCATTTCACCGTCACAGCATGTGGGAGGATTAAACCACTGTGATGTTTGTACAGCACACCTGTGCAAAGCAGGTGACACATTACTACTGTGAGTTTGTGCTGAGCTCATCTGGGTCACAGGACTTTACTAATTTTTCATCGTCAGACATGATCAACATGATGTTGAGTAACGTTTTACACAGAAAGTCTCGGTTTCAAATGGCTTCACTTAGAGGATCAAGACAACTGATCATAAAATGAAAAGAAAAAACACATTCACATACAGGGATGGTTTTATCGGTGACATTATTAATTTGCCTGTTTTGCTTGCATTCAGTTACACCATTGTAGCCCAGATTTTCAGTAGCACAGCAAAAGTAACTTGCTCATCCTGGGGAAAAACAGGTGGTGCTGTGGTTGTTGTTGGTCATGCTACATGGCTAATATGACATCTTCGTCCAGTGTGGACTCTTCAGTTGTTTCTGGTGGCTGGTTTTAATGTTGCTGATCTGTGTAGAGTATATTTGACTCTCCAGTGATGGCACAGTGCTAAAATGAGGTGCAGAGATTGGTCTGGCCATGCAAGACAAGACTGATGTTATCTTATTCAGAGATAGGATTTAAAAAGTATTGTTATCAGCTTGCTAGCTACCACAATATAGACTAGTGACAATGTAGTAATCCGTTCTTGTTGCATGATAACAATGTCAGCAAAGCTACATTTGTGTTGGAGTTTGTATAAGACCTTTAATGGATAAGGTTGTCAACAAATCCCACGAAAAGACAGATGCCAATAATGAATTGATCTTATGTCTTAATCCCTTGTTTTTTAACTATTAAAAAAAATACAAACACATGACTGAGCTACATGATTGTACTGGGTGACCTGTTCCTTCATTACCATGTAGAAATGTAAATGTAACCCAGGGGTCTAAGAAGTGAAACCGTCACTGAAAACTCCTCCTGTTTATCACTTTAGAAGTTGTCTCTATCTTTGTTAACGTTCCTGCTTTTTAATTTTCTTGGCAGGACTTCAGACACTTATCGTCTTTTTGGTAAACAACGCCTGATCATATATTTAAAGATTACACCAGAAGCTTTTTTTGTCTTTTGATGGGATTAGTGGAAGAGTTTTAACAAGCGGCAAACTTTTCAGTTGCTGCTCCTCCTACATCTCCACACTCAGCTTTTAAGATCTTTTGTGCCACCACCTGCATCTCTTTATATTCACAACTTTCACCAGAGCTTGGCAGAGCTGATGGTGCTTCCTGGCACATGATGACTTGTTATTTTTCAGAGGTCAGGCTAAAGGATGCAAGGTAAAGTATGATGAGGTTGTGATTGTTGCAGCATGCCAGTGAAGGTCATGAACCACATTTGGAATATTTTAGTCTGCTTCACCTGTCTGTTGTTGTGTCAGTGTTACTGTTTGTTATTACTACTTGTCAAACAACAGACTGTCAGTGCAACAGAAACTAAAAGACCTTTTGAACTTTCCCAAAAACTGTTTGACATGTACTGATACCTACATTTTGACATTTTGACATTTTGAATTCAGGCGCCATAGTTTCTCCAATTTGTTGTTGCTTACAAAAGTAAAGTGGTGATATAGAGAATGAGTGGAGGTGTGAACATGGTGTATTTAAATCTCAGTGTTCCTGACTTTTAGTTCCTGGAGCTTACAGTTCCAGGAACTGTTGGTCAGAAAGGACTATGAGTACCAGTACACGGCTAGTAGAGATGTGTAAAGGAGATGACAGGTGTTGGTGTCAGACAAACATGCTGTAAGTTTTGTCACAGATATTTTGGGGAATTAAATGAAATTGCAGTGAGGCACAGAGATGGTGGAGTCATGGATCCATGGACCCAACCTGCCTCGTGTCAGCAGTCCAGGCTGGAGGTGGTGTGAGGAAGATTTCTTGGCACGTTCTGGGGCCTTACTACCAATCAGTCATGGTTTGAACGTCACAGCTTGTCTGGGTGTTTTTGTTAACCATGTTCATCCCTCTATGGCCACAGTTTTCCATCTTCTAATGGCTACTTCCAGCAGGATAATGCTCCATGTCACAAAGCAAAATTGAGCTCAGACCGGTTTCATGAACACGACAATAAGCTCAGTGAACTTCAGTGGTCTCCTCAGTCACTGCATGAATGTGCAGCTGTCTCTGCAGACACTAATGCAATCATCAACATGGAGCAGACTCTCAAATGATGTTCCTAATAAAGTGCTCTGTGAGCGCAGACAACAACAACACAGTCCATTAGGACAAACAATACCAGTGGTCAAACAGGTTTACAACAAGATCCCAGTTTATTATTATCATTAAACCACCTGTTTGGAAATGAAAACAAAACTGAATGTACAGAAGAGAACCTCCCAAACTGTCCTTTGTAAACATCCATTAGATGTTGCAGAGCTGCTTTCAGGGAAGTAAACATGACACTTTGGATAACAGGTCTACACGGGGCCAGACTCTGGATTTGTGGAAACCTACCTGAACCCAAAAAACACCAGGAGCTAAGCAGACCACTGAAGACATCTACTCTAAATAGATTAAGTTTCACTTTCAAATACATTTATGTCCAGTTTCTGGTCACTTGTGTCTTCCTCTGTTTAACAAGCTGTTTGTTGTGAAGATACAAAGGCCACTATTACTGAAATAAGACTCAGCTGTGGAGTGAAAAAAGCTGATTTTCCCTTCAGCCTTACTCACCTGGCCCCGCTGTGGAAAGCCATTAAAGGGCACTAATACACAAAAAGCCAGATTAATTGAAAATGCCACATACACGGAAATGAAAAGGCCCTTCCTTCTTTGTGAAACCAAGGTGTTTGTTTGTGTCTGTTTGTCTTATTTCATTGAAATAGCTGCTGATTTGTTTCCCAGAATGTTAATTTCCTCACTTCCCCCGTGGCTGCAGGTTGCCACCCCTAAACAGCATGTTGCCCTCTGTTTGCACCTGAGCTGCCAGGTTACATCAGACACTCAGACACACACACACACTCTCACACTGGCAAGAATGCACCTCGGCTGGCATTCAGTGATGGGTTAAGGCATGCCTGCGTTTTATAGATGCGTTTATTTGCCACGGAAGACTCAGAGTTTCACCCAGATGCAGAGTGAGAACTCTCCCAGGGGTTCACAAAGGGTTCGCCAGCCTTCCACTGCATGTGTGTGTGTGTGTGTGTGTGTGTGTGTGTATGTAAGCCTGCGTGTGTGTGTGTATTTATGTGTATGTGTGTGTACACGAATAAACAGGTGAGCCACAGGGTGATTATGCTGTCAACTGCTGCTGAGTCATACACATCTCCACCAAGTTAATTAGAGGTGGCAGAGCATACCTGGGTTTTCACACACACATAAATACACACGTACACACTCGTACGCAACCACGCACAACACAGAGAAATTACAGAGGTAGACAAATGATATATATAAATAAACTTGCGTGCCATCCTTCAGTGTACACTCAACACCTTGACAGAGTTTGACACTGTCATCCAAGGTGCATGAGTATGCACACCTGCAGCGCTGCATGCTTGTGTATCACTGGCTCCCAGGAAAACCCCATGACTTCTCATTCAAACAAAATTCTGCTATCGGCATTCCTGGAAATGAAACAGCTGCTTATTGTGCCACCACCTGATGATGTATATTAAATAGAACCACCTATAAAGTCAAGTCCAGATAATCTATGCTATATTTAGCAAACATTGCTGTGTTAACACAGTTCCTTCTGTGGTTTGTATTAACACCAGCATAGTGTTGAGAGGAACTGAAAAGTTGTTATAGCAAGACAAATATTTGAAGATGTAAGCAGGAAAGGTGCGCTTAAATTTCCTTAGCTCATCCACTTTACTTTTCAGGATAAGGCTGGCATCATTCTATATTCATCATTTTGTCCATAAATTCATAAGACAGGATTTCATTTTAACCTCTCTACGCTGTCTGTGGTTCTCTAGATGTAAGTCTTTAAAAATGACTCACAAATATATTTTTAAAAGGCTCATTAATTTCCTAAACCTTCAGGCCACTGTGTTGGGTCTAACAAACATTGCACAAACAGTAGTAAATAATACATTGTGTGTGTTCATGGTGATGAAGGAACATGTCAGAGTGAAACAGTCTGTCTCCTCCTCCTGTGTTTAATAGTCACTGGACGACAATGGAACTCTATGGTACAGAGAAATATGATATATCACACAATACTTGGTTAGTTGGATCAGTTACCATAACTGCCATACTACTGACTGATGTATACTGACATTGAAACATGACTGTTATTTGTTAGTGACAGAATCTTTATTATAGAAAACTGTGGACTTGGAGTTATTCTGCTTGTGTCTCAGCAGACTGTGCAAGTTGTTGTTTCAGTGTTTATATCAGTGGGTTTTGCATGTTTAGGCCTGTTTACTGCAAATCATGCATGCTCTACTTAACATGCTGCACTGCTGACAGCTTTTTTTTCTCAACCAGTGGCTTCCTTATTAAAATGGATTTACACAGACCAAGGAGAGCAATCCATCGCCGAGCCGGATTTATCGTTGAAGCTCTTGTTCTGACTTCAGTTGCGTTGTCTGTTGTCTCCCACCTCGTACGGTGAGAAACATGTTGGCTGTTCGCCCTCATATTTCTCCTGACCTGCTTTCTCTACTGTATCTGAGGCCATGAGTGACAGTGAAATCCTCAGGGGGACAGGTTCACTACCAGAGTGGTATGTATAGAAAACGTATACAGCAGCAGATGTTCCGTTGCTGGTGATTAGATGACGGGGTTTACAGTTTCCAGCAGGGGACTTCTGCCCCCCTTGCCATTGGTTTGCCGTGTCGTTGCATAATAATCCCCTTTGAGAGCCCACAACGCCCTGTGGTCATTTTGTCACAGACACCGAGTCACACCTATGAGGAATATGCCGGGACAATGGACATTTATGTCTTTGTTTCATGTCGTCTGAGTGAATACAGTATACAGTGTCGACTCTTGATCATTAAAACTGAGCCTGTTTCCAAAAATAAACTCTGACTCAGGCAAAGTCTCACATCACTTCCTCAGAGGTTCTGAACGCGTTACGAACAGGTTAAAAGACGTCAAGGCGTCTGGATTAAAAGCAGATAAAATAAAATAGTCACAGTTTCTTCGACATATAGTAAATATCTAACCCTTGTTTCAGGAGCATGTTTGCTGACTCAAAAACATGACAAATTAAGTCACGTTTTAACATAACAAATAAATCATCAAATCAGTGCTCACTAGATCACAAATGTATGAGAGATCCTTAAAAGACAAATGGCAGCAATAGTAACTTATTCAGAAAACCGTTACATGAATCAGTTTGTAAAGTAATTTGGAACCTCACACAACTCTCTCTTTAAGTTCTCATTTCTTTTCTCTTAATATCTCAAACATCAAAATCTGCTCTTGTGCTGAATGATACGCGTGGGCCGATTGTTTGTTATTAGCATTGGTAATTCCTCTAAGCACTATATAAAGGCAGGTGCAAATACTCTGGCACATGCCCAAGAACTGGAGAGATGCCACCAAAAAAAGGCTGAACGAAGAAGCGGACGGTCAGCTTAGTTGTGAAAATGTAGTAAAGCAAAAGTGACTTTCCAGCGTGTTACAGGAAATTAAAAAATCCAGCAATAAAATCGATCGGTGGGATCTATAAAAACACCTTTTCTGCATAAGGTCTGTATTATTTAAACTGTTCAGAAGAGTAAACGCTGTATCATCCGAGGGTTTTTATAGTCTTAACTGGGATCAATGGACCAATATTTCTTTAGGAATTTGTGTATTGAATATGTGTATCGTTACCCATCAATAATCCATACGGTACATTCCTCATGCTTTCACATTGTGAACAAAGACGTCTGCAACTATTTCCCATCCAGAATTGTTGTGGTGTTATTATGGTAACAATACAGTAGGTTTCAATGCTGTATTTAAAGCTTATTTACTGTATATATATGTTACCTTGCAGAAAACCTTTTAGAGAGTCCACATGTGCCAGCGACTGAACAGCATAATAACCCTGAGCACATCTATAATGCCCACATTTTGAATTGTAAACTAAAGCGAGTCGAAGTTCTGTTTCACATTTCACATGTTCAGTTAGGAGATGCATTTTTCATAACTCCTTGACTTAGGTTTTCCCTGGGTGTGGATGGAAACACAGAGAACAGTCCACCTAAAATGTAAACAGCAGTTTCTCATTTCTCTGCCTTAATTTCAATGTAAACCAAACCAATCGCTCCCCCTGCTCGCGCTCAAACCACCAAACTTGATGGTTTCTTGGTGTTCCTTGCCCCAGGCCACCCATTTGGCACATCGTCCCACACTGTGTGGCTCATTACTGGAGGTCCCAGAGGAAAAGAAGAGACACACAAAAGCACTGCACTGTGCTCTTTCTTTTTTTTTTTTTTTTTGGCATGTCAGGTTTGTTTTTGGAAAACAGAAAGCTCTTCACTGATCAGTGTATTTCTTTTGCATCTGTCAGAAGCAAAACAAGAGGTGTGGAGTGATTTTCTCTCTCCCATAGTCATCTGCACCAGCTCTCTGTGAGTTCAAACTCAGCCTGGTTAAAACCAAAGTGTTTACTAAAGGAGGATTTATACATCTCTAAATTCAAATAGGTTGTACCACACAAACTAGTTCTTCTGTAGTGAACAGATGTCACTCCTCCTTAAACTGTTTGCATATTTTACTAAGACATTCCTTAAGGTTTAATGGTACAACCAGGCTTCGTAAATCACCAGTTTGAAAAGTCCCACACAAACTTAATGATGGATTTCACTCTGTTAGAGCAGAGGGGGTGTTACTGAACTCACTGTACTCTCACTTCTCACTTAAAAGGTCTTAAAAGCTCTCTGGGGACAGCATTCACTGGGTACGTGACACACTCGTAGACACGACCCACTTCACACAGTTAAGACCGGGATGTGGCCTTTTACATCAGCTGCTGTAATGCTTGTAATGCAACATCCTCTCTGGGACTATAGAGTGAATCCAGGATATTTTTTCCCCCAAAAACTTATATGTTTCTGCTGAGTGTCACCAGAATCCTTTATTGTCTCTCTGATGCAGATGTCATTTCAGGAGCAGACACAGCTACCATCATTTCTATTTGCACAGATAACAAGATCAATACACAATGAGAATTCACGCTGTTGTGAAAAACTATAAAATAAACACTGATGGCTGCTGTGACATTCGGCTGTATTTGATCACCTAAGCTCTAAAACAAACTGTCCCTGGATTACACAGCTATAAAACAATCAGCTAGTGATAGCATGAGCTGCATTATCAGCAATTGAGCAATTCTTCCCCTTCACTGTGTGCTGCCACTGTGTTGGTCTGAGCCTGCAGGTCATCTGTCTCTTTGTCAACGCTGATAGGGGCTTTCACAAGGCCGAAAGCTGCCCTCTGCTTGTTAACCAATCCATAATGGGAGCCAGGTGGCAGAGGACTGACAGTGTAAAGCCATGGCACACACACTTACACACACAGCACGGGTCTGATAAGCTTACAGTGAGGCTGGTATCGATTGACTGGTGCTGTTGCAGTAAAATACAGCAGAAAATTATTTTCGACAGCTGAATGTTAAATATATGGAATAAAATAAGACGAGGACACTAAGACTGTAAATTACATGATTATTATTAATAAGAGATAACCTATTAATGTGTTTTCCAAGTACAGTAAAATGATCACATACAGACTGGTCATGATATGTGTCAACATTATCGATTATGGATGATAAATGGCTTTAATGACTGTCTGTAAACATATTAGCTCTGGGACACACATGACAAAGTTCACAACTTTATCAAAATATGTGATATTACTTTACAACAGCAGTTGTCAGTCTGGGCAGCCAAAAGTTCAACAAATAATAAAAAAAAAAACAGGTCAGGTTTAATGGTATGAAATGTTACATAATCTCTTACATGATTAGGCAAAGTTTGGTGTTTTTTAAAGCTGTATTTGACCTTCGCTTTTCATTCTTATTGTGATCCTGAGACACACCCAGCTCCCAAAGGCACAGTAGGTCTGTGCCAGCAGATTTACTGAGACCAATTACTGTATAATAATATAATATAACTACTGTCTTTTCTTTGTTTTACCAAAGGTCAGTATGCAGGGAAACACATCTGGATGGAAATAATAAAATACATTCATTAATTTTACAGCTATTTAGTAAACAACAGTCTCCTTCCATTTTGTTGAATCAGCACAGATTGGGTGCTTGGTGGATGAACATTCATCCTAAAACCACAAATTGGTTAATGATGATAATAAGTGAGAATGGACATGACATATTCACCTGTTTTGCAACATTTAAGTGTTAGCTAATGATTAAGTTAAATCACCTTAATCAACCCTGGCTAATCAGGGTGTGGTTATAGGCTAATACAAATTGTACTTTTGTGAATCACCCGAGGTGTAGATCACTATTGTGAGATTCGTTAATGGAAACTTTTATTTTGTATGTGGACAGTTATCGGTAGTAACAGTTTTCTCTGTTGTGCAGAAAATGGCACCACTTGTTTTTATATCACAATGCATCTGTGAGGATGTTGACAACCGGATGTGCCATTTACGTGCGTGCTGTCCTCACAAATCTCAAGAAAATTGGGTTATTATGCAAGGTCACAAATATGTAAACAAAACAACTTAAGCAACAGAGCGAGGTTACAAAACTCATTCACAACCTCGGTTTTCAGAGATTAGCAGCAAGACAAACATTTGCAGGATGATTCAGGCAACTTGAGCTGTGGATCCCAGCGTAACCTCAGCACCTGCTTAAGTACCTCAGGTGTGAAGTGTTTATTGTTACTGTTAAAATACCTCACAGCTAGAGGAGATTTTTCAGTAGCTTTTTCATATCTGCATTTTGACTGCAGGGACCAGCTTTGGTTCCTGGGCTGCTCCTGGCTCCCACAGCGTCCCTAATCCAGGGGCTGTAAAGGTTTTCTGATGTACCACCTCTATGTTTAAGTCCTGGATAAGTTCAGGAAATTCAAACTCATTAGTGAAATTAAGCGTGAAAGTTTTTTTTTTTCACACATTGTCACTTGATTCTCACCTGCATGATGAGCTGTCTCTATGGAAACTGAACAAACGTTACCCTCTAATGAACACACTCCAATGAAAGCTTAAGAAAATGCTAATAAGTGGACTTACAATTTTTCTTAAAGGTGTTATATGTAAGTTTTTGCCATTGCTACGTAGCTAGTGTTAGCATTAGCAGCTGTTTACTTACAAGAGGTTAGCATACGCCCTCTGGGCAGCGCGACTACTTTGTCCTGTCATGTTGGACTGAGGGCAGACTAGATGCTACAGTGACTCACTACAACAAAGTGGTGTTATGAGATAGGAGTGGATGGGGCTATGTGGAGACAGCTCTTGATGAGTCAAAGAATGAGGTTTGATGTTAAACTGCTGACAGCAAAAAACTCACATAGGCTTTTAAAAGAAACCAAATTTGACTGTTGGTGGGAAAATTTTTCCTTTATTAGTTTACTTTGTGGAATCTTCTATGACTTATTTGGTTTTTACGAATGAATTTGTTGAAAAGTAAATTTTCAGTGAAGACTTTCCTCCCTGTTTACTTCCTACAGTGATGGTCAGGGCTTCTTTTAACCATGACCACAATCTTTTCCTGACCTTTACCTTAAGTGGCTATTTCAACCCAAACCATAATGCCTACCTCTAACCTCTAATGCTCTACCTCTAACCATAACTGTTGAAGAAAAGAAAACAGCACAGTGGTGATTTGTTAGAGACTGTTCTGCTGATAGGTGCATCAGATTGGAGAATATGTTTCTAGAGGGCAGTTACAGATGTGTTTTATGGTTTAATTTGTAGCAGTTGTTGGTTAAAACTCCTGCCATTGAGATGGGAGCCATTTAATAAAGTAAAAGATGTCTCTGAGTGAAGAGTAAAAGCTGCTTGCTTGTTTGTTTGATTGATTTTGTTTAGTGAAAGTAATCAGAGAGGCTTTTAATCACACAATGGAAAATCTGATGAATTGCTACCAATCATCCCTTTAGTCAGTTTTCTAAATATTTTTTTAATTTGATTTTACTTTGTAGCGTTGAGGTGCTGTGCTGGCTCATGAGGGGTCTAGAGCTTCTCTTTAACCTCGTGTCAGGCTGTTATGATACAGCTCAAAACAATGACTCACTCAGGTACTTTAGTCAGTTAGTTGACTAACACAACTGTTTCAAACATTTGTCTCTCTACGCTGTTGTCTGGGAGGTGGATTAATGACGCTGGGATACTCCCAGGTTTCACAATGCCTGGCTAGATAATGAATATGAAAATCTCAGCAGAAGAAGAAAACACATTGTTACTATCCAGCTGCAGCCAGACTTTATGAGTCACCAAACTCTGGAACTTTTCTGAGCCTCGGGAGCTCGACACAAACATGGGCGGTTGATTAATTGGTTAGCAGTTGCACACACTCATAATGTACACTCCATCTGTCGGCTTGGCGCTGCCTGTGACGGGCTGCAGTTTGACTGGACTCACCGAGCCGAGGCTACTGTTAGGTCGGTGGTCAAAGGAAAAGGTTTGGGGTGTAACACACTCCAAACATTGAGCATAAACAATATCCATGTTGCTTCTCAAATAGCATGCTGATAAGGTAAAATTGGAGGGACCGAGTTACAGAAAAACATTCCTGCAACATTTCTTCAGGTGGTGTCTAACTGTGCAGATACTTGGGTTTGTTTTACCAGTTTTTACAATATTTCCCTTCATCCCCAGTACAAACGAGGGTAATTCAGTTTAGTTTGTGGTGCTTAGGTTAGGTTTAGCTTCTCCTAACCTTAACCAAAGTGTTGAACCACAGACAGGACTCAGGAAATGATGATGATGATGTATGTTTAATAATTCAGGCAAATTCACAGGTCAGAGTGGAGCAAAGGGGTTGATGTATACTTGAGTTCATCAGATATATAAGTTTTAATTAATGTGGGAGATTGAGCTAATATATACAGAGGCTGGTGCTTGTGTGGCTGTACCTTAAAGCCCAATTTGCTGCTCTTTGGTCTCCACTTTTGGTTTGACAGGTGATCTGCAGAGCCTCTCCTCACAAATCAGACTATTTTCAGCCTTTTTTCACTGTGCAGCTGCGTCACAGTACTTTCCTGCCTCCACCAAAACAGTGAAAGTCACACTCAATCACTGAAATACACTGAGATCAAAAGCCTATCTAAGTGGGGAAAATTGTTGTTTTGTAATGTGGTTGAACCAAGTTTTGAAACCTTATTGATTTCCAGCCACCAACAGGGACATAAATAGAAACAGACAAGTTTTTTTTTTAGCTTTGAAACATGACTTCTGGACCATGAAAGAGATGCTGCAACTTAGTATCAACAAGAAGCTTCTAATATTTTGTGTACATTCAGAGTGTAGACAACTGCAAACAGTTGTTTTTGTTGTTGGAGCTGAACAATACGCTCCAGTCATAAGAAAAGATGAAAGATTAATGATCCCCGTGGGGAAATTGGGAGAATCATATTGTCAAAATGAAAGGATGTTTTTCAGAGTTTATGAGGGTGCATGACGGCAACAACAACAAAGAGCAAGTTTCCAGGCTTTGTCATTTTAATATGGCTCGGCGGCGTGTAGGGGTTTGGAGTTTGAGAACAAATTTCACTCCTTGTCACGGCTGTTGTCTGTTTCCCCTCTCGCTGCTCCTTCACCGCTGACTTCTGTTTATGCAGAAGCGCTCGGCTTCATCTGCCCCTTCACAAAGGAGAGCAGCTCGTGTCGTTCTCTATGTTAATGGCGCTCTCTTTGTGTGTGTGCTGCACATGTCGATAACTCCCAGCTTTAATCCAAGTCTGTGTCTTGGGAGTGGAACATTCCCGGTGGCGTGCGTGCAAGGATTAGCTGCAAGGGTCGCTGTAACTGTGTCTAATCTACAGCAGGCCTGTTCTTCAGCAACTCACTGCTTTGAATGCATCTGAATGCAAACACAATAGGGGTGCTACACATCCCTGCTCTGCATATGCACGACATTATTAGCTCTAACAATAAGAGGCAGGTTTTTGAGTGGCATGTAGCTTGTCATGCATTCCCAAAACCAGCAGGTATTTGTGTGTATCTCGTACAGTTAGCTGCATGTGTTCAGGTGCTTTCTGGACCGCAGAGAGTGAGATATCAAATAAGAAGGCTGTTTATCTGCGCAAACAATCCTCTCCTGACTGGATTCGGTGATATAATGCATGAACACATGCGCGCTCTCCCACTAACAACAGCTAAGGTCAGGCCCCTTATGTTAGCAGCAGCAGATAGGCCTGAGTAATGACTGCAGATACACTTCATGTAAGCTGTGGGTGTTACCTCCAGCCTGTGTTTACCCAGTCACTCAAACAGTCACGGGTTAAGTGGAGGTGCATGTTGAATTTAGTGCCCTGATCACCCTCCCTCTCGACTGATCGACCCAGGACCATAAGTTCACAGCTCCCCTGTCCTGCAGGTGAACCATGAGAGCTGCTCTCATATGAGGGTGTTTTACCATGTAGAGATACAAGGTGTGTCTGAGGGCATCTGGAGTGTGAAAACCTCAGACTGACAGACGGAGAAAGACAGTACGAGAGAACATGTCGTCCCAGCCCTTATTTAACTCGGTGGTTCAGCAGGTTCACCCTTTACCCTCAGGCCCAGAGTATGAAGAGGAGGTCAAGAGAGCAGAGAGGGAAGGACAGAAGGTTTGGGTGTGAGAAGAAAAACACAGAAATATAGTAATCTCTGCTAATACCTGAGCCTAATCAGTGGTAGTAAAGGAGCAATACTTCAGCAGGAAGTACATTTACTAAATTCCTGTACTTAAGTACAGTTTTGAGGTACTTATACTGTACCTGACTTGAGTATTTCCATTTTGTGCTTCTAAATACTTAAATTCCACAACATTTCACTAAATACTTACCTTGGTACAAAACTTGTAATCACTTTATAAAATCTGATTCATATTTATAGATTAAATCACTTAATAGTATATAAAATGAGTCCATATATACATAACTGGCTCCATCTCCCAGCTACAACAATGAAACACTGCTTGTGTGTTGATGCAATATTAAAGTTATCCTGTAAAACTGACACAGTGCGTAACCTGTGGTATTTTGAATACATTTTATCTACCTTATAACTACTTATAATGGAGTAGTGTTTACTTGTAGTGTGGTGTTGCTTGTGGTTCTTTTTCTGTTTACTTTAAAGATATATATTTTATCAGTAAAATGCACTCAGGTACAGTATTTCAATGAAAGTACCCACAGTAAAGGAGTAGTGTTGTTTTCAGTTGATGACATGAGGGAATTAAAAATGATAATACTAATAATATTATAATGAGATCTGTGGTGCTGTGAAGACAGAGAGTTGCTCAAAACAGAAATATTCAAGTATGTACATGTAGCTAAAAAGTGATTGTGTTTGAGTAGAACAGACTTGTAATGTAGAGACGAGGTCTCTCTCCCTCTCTCTCTCTCTCTGATGCAGATTGAAAAATGAACCAGGGAGGTAAACAGAGAAGCCGAAAAGCTGGAGGGCAGGGACGGAGTAAAAACGAGCAGAGAGAGGTTTTCGACACCTCTATAGCAGCTGGCTCTGCCAGTCACGCCATTCTGCGTGGGTTCACTGACATGCATTACTTCACCTGCCCTGTGGTTACCCAGCCAGCCACCAAAACACACACACACACACACACAGCCTCAGTCTTTACCATGTAATACTGTCACATGTACAGTCACCATCTCCTGGTTAGAACAGCTCCACACTGACTGAAGCCCAGAGATCCTTTAACAAAATCTGACTTTACTTATTTTCCCCTCGTTGTTTTGCTCTCACGCCGCTCTCCCGATTTCATTCTCTACTCTGTAGTTGTAAATCTTACTTTGTGTATTATTTTTGGTACAGATTTTCTGTCATGTTTAGGAGAAAAGAAGCTTGAAAAAATCTTTGTGATCAGAGAAAAACAAAAGTACAGCTTGAGAGAAGAAACACTGCAACACCTCGACTCACTTCCTCTGTCAAGCTATGATGTTTAGACCACATGTGCCTAAGGCCAGTGGGAAATGGTGTTTGTTAAAGGCCACAAAATATAAACAACATTAGATTATCTCCTAAAAGCACCATCCTCTCCAAGGTCCAAGGAATGAGGGATTTTGAATGAGGTTTTCTTACCTCCTCTCGATTGATGAACTGTTTTTTCTTTTACTGAAACGTGCTTAATCCAAATTCTCTCCCTGATTTACACTCATAACATAACGTTTCCTCTTCTTGTTACATGATGCTGCTGGGTTTGTGGAGAAAGTGGTAAAAATAGAAATGGATGTTTCACAGGCAGAGACCTCAGGACATGTGGCAGTTACACAATATACAGACACACACAGTCTCAGGAGACATCACCAACAAAGACAGCTCCTGGGAACATGACAGTTACACAATCCAGCTTCTGAGTGACTTCTGAGGTGTTTGTTACATGTCACATATTGTGCACACGGGTTATATAAATCATCCCCATTATATATATATATAAAAACAACACATCTGAGATGGGATCATGTCATCCATATTGCTGTATCACTAGCACGCTCACTTACATAAATGAGCATCATCCAACTCAGATGCACTCCCGGGGGGAATCAGTAAAGCGTCATCAGCCCGGTCAGGTATCATGTTCACATCACCAACAGAAACACAGTGTACTGTATGGATTAGGTGTCCGTCATAAAGATCTGTTGTTCTTCTTACAGGACTATCAACAACACAAACTGTGACGTAAGTGAATGTAGCGTATTGACTTCCTGAAATATGGAAGTTGTTTTTACTCCCTGACTTCAACTGTATAAAACCCCAGTAACTAAAATTCATGTTTTCTTGGCTTCATGACCTCTCTGCCCTCAATGCAACCAGATGTCTCTCAGGATAATATCAGCTGACAGCCTGCATTTACATTAAATCTACAGGCTGTGTCCTTAACTGCTCTTTCTGACGGTAAATGGGGAAATGGATTCATCAGAAGTATCTTATAATGAGTGTGTGTGTGTGGCCTTAGGGTTAGGCGGTAAACCTTATGAAATAAGCACAGGCATTGCTGCATCCCCACCTAAATCGTGTCCATACAGTGTTAAGTGTCAGCATCTGATAAGCGCCCGGTGTATGCAAATCTACCCACCTGTTGATGCGGATACAGTGGGACTGCTCTGTCCGTGCTGTGGGCAGTGGTTAACTTTTCAAACACAGCATTTAACCCACAACAGGTTTGCACTTTAGGTTAGCGTTTTCAGATCAAATCAAATCGAGTCCTCCAGTGCTGAACGACCATACCGTCCCCTCTGCTCCCCAACAGTGGTGGGTGTATGTGAATGTGCATGATTTAGTGGTTTAGGAAAAGATGGTGGTTTGGGTTTTTTAAAAAAGTACTTCCTGAAGATAAGAGGCCCTTTGTTGTCATGGTTACAATAATAAAAACAGTCATGGATAAGAGAAACAACATAGACTATTGGTTTCACAGAGGAACCAAACAGCACCCGTCAGCGTGAAAGTCCTGTGTTTTGTTGACCCATCCGTCCGCCCAAACTTCATCCTCGCTCTGTAAACTACGTCACCTGACTTCCTCCTTTGCTCTTGTCATTATGAGTACAGGCCACAAGAGATCTAAGCTAACCATAAAACGGAACTATGATGTATGTTTTGATTTTGCTTATAAACCCCTGCCAAGCAATAGAGTGGTGTTTTTGCACTGTAACTGTAATACTGAATGTAATGGTTTTTCTAGCAGTCAGTAAGTATAGTCTGTTTCATTTGTTTGAGTTGTACTCTACTAAGTTTAAGTGTCCTTCTAAATGCACCTAGGTAGGTTTTAATTCTATATTTACAGCATTTAAGACACACTACAGCTTTTCTGTCGCCAGAGCAGCCTCTTAATCAGCATCAGTTTTATTCATGTTCTTTGTTGACTCATCAACGTTCACACAGAAAATAATCACTGTAATCGTGGAGTTAATCATCAAATATAGACCCCCCAACATTTGAAACATAATATATAATCAGTTATTTATTGTTTTTAGCTACCTTCAATCCATCTATACACTTTATGTAGAGGTTATAAAATATACAATATATAATCACAGATGCACACTTTGAATTGTGTATTTAAATGTAACTTTGAATACGCCATAATTATCCCAAAATAGATGGAAACTGTCATTTGAATGTACTTAGAGATAGCTTAAAGTTTAATACTTTAATATAAGTACATTTTAATATAGATCCTGTGTACACTTTTAGAAAAAAACACTTTTTGTTTTGTTTATTTGCTTTTGGCATATTGGTAATTTTACAGTGTTATACGCAGCTATTACAGTAATAATGTCATTACAATCTCGTAAAAAAAATTCCCAGCTGTAATTTATTCCTCAGATGTTATTTCTTGGTCCTAAGTACCATTTTATCATCTGTCAACATGTGATCATTACAGCTTCTCCAGTAATTAGTTCCTATTGAAATGCTGTTTTTTATAAGTTTACAAAAGCAGAGATGAATGGAAAGCCAACTGAAAGTGAAAGACAGCCACTTACTGGAAGGGATTTCTTTGACGTTTTTCTTGATAGCGTGACTACATGAGCAGTGGGGAATGAGTGCTTTGACTGTAAACTGAGGTCATCCTCTACGTTCAAGGACCTGGGCTTTCGCCAAGTAGTGGGGAATTCGGCAATACCTGTGGCTAACGGCGTTCGGGACCATTAGTGCAGGGTGTGTCTGCATACTGTCCAATTTTCTGCTTTGTATGAGTGACTAAGCATTCACATTAACCTAAATGAGATGACAGCTTTATGGTTGTTGAATGGAGATTAAAATATTGATGCAATGTGGCCAACAGCTCTCAGGTATGGAGCGACTGAGGTGAAACGTTTGTGAGGAGATGTTCCAAAGATCACTGTGTTGAATGAATACCTGAACAAAGTTTGAAATACTACAAAGACTAATATTGCCCAAGAGTCAGATACTGTATATATTGGTAAGGATTTGGTGTGAGATTACTCAAGTTTCCACCAATCTTTCATAACACAATGCAAAAAATAGTTTATATGCGAGCACAGTTTGAGAGAACAATAGCAGATAAGCTTTGGCACAATGTTGTTTCGTGTTTCTAGGTGTGAACATGCCTGGCTATCAACAATCAGAACTGTTTAAACGAGATAAAGCGAGTCCATTACCAGCTCAGGTGTGTAGCCATTCAAAAACAAGGCTTCGAGTCAACACGTGTAACACCTGTACCGATAAGCAGCTCAAAAGTTTACCCACTAAAATCTTTAGACAAAGACAGAGAGATGAAAATGGCATTCTTATCAGCATGTGAAATGATAGCCATTTTCTTCCTGGGGCAGTTGATACAGCCTTTTCAATACAACCGGCATTCTTTAAATAACCTTTGACCCTGACTAATTACTGCAGTACAGTATTGTTATTGCTTTGTTCCTATGGTTGCACATTTAAAAGCTATTTGCATTCCTTCCTTTGCACTTAACAGGCAGGTACATAAAACGCCAATCCATACAGTGACTTTTTATGTCTTGATGTCTGCATATTTGTCTGTTCCCCTCAGACTGAAACAGTTTTAAGTAGCTGTCAGACCCGTAAGTAATTACACTTAGCCTGACATGTCATAAATCACCTGTTAGTTTCATTAACTCTCGGGGGAACTCGTATGTGACAGTTGGTTGCAGCGAGCAGGTGACTTCTCATTTGTGTACGATACACACAATCCCACTTTTAATGTCAGATGCTTACTATCAACATCAGACATCTTACCTGTGCATTCAAATACACGGCTCATTTCAATATGCAACAGACTGCCACTTTTCATCCATGTGTGTGAATGTTTGACAACAAGAAGAGATGATATATGTGGATCATATTCAGAGTCAGTGACAATGGATTTCTGAGATCTTAAAGAGGAGCTGTGTGTGTGAAGAGGAGGGACGGATCCTTGCAGAAGAGAAACCAAAAAGAAGCGCAGAGCATTAGGAGTTTGGACAGCACTGTGGGTTTGCATACATGTATTGTACTGAGAGACAACAGCATTGCAGAGTGTGCCTGTGCATGCTTGTATGAGCCACTGTATTGGAATGCTGGCCCCGGGCACTCAGCAGCTCACAGCTTAAACTTCTGTAAACAAACTAATAGCAGGAGACTGCAGGACCACACAGCCTCTCTGGTGAAACACTAACTGCAGCCTGTTGTCCCACACTGCTGCTGCTGCTGCTGCTGCTGCTGCTGTGGACGACAGAGTGGCAGAGCAAGCACAGAGTCTGGCATTACAACTCATTTACATTACCGAAGGAGGCCCTGAGTACTGGCTTTAAATATAATCTATACCCCAGCTCAGCATTTCTTATAATGATGTAATATCCCTCCTCTGTGCCGTAAAGAAAAAGGTGGAATCCATAATAACCAACTGCTGCAACATTTCAGTCATAGATCTCAGTTATATGTAAATTTTCTCTGCTGGGAGTGAGTGGTAGTCATGGTAACTTGCCATTAGCTGGGACTGGTTGGGGCTAGCTGGTTAGCTTCAGCAGAAGAAAAGACATGACAGAGATACAACAACAAAAAAAAAACATGTATTCACTTGTAGAGCCTCAATATACTCTATGCAAATACACAAGCACAAATTTGCCTGGTCTAACTGGTGCAAACACAGGACCCAGTGTATTCTGATGTACCTGTGGAGGTGATAAAGTTCTGTGGTCATCTTAGAGAAGATCAGAGCTTTTGCTTGGTTGATGTGGGCAAAAATAAACCAAAACCATGCACGTACTTAGAGAGCTGAATACAATTTTCCAAGATTACACCTCAGTCATTCCAATGGAGGTGGCTCATCGACCTCAAAGGCCAAAAAAGTTTTTCAGGCCTCTTGGCCAATAGAGCCTGAGCATCAGAGTCCTTCTCTGGCTGAGCTGGCTAACTTACTGCACACGATCTGCACAAAAATAATTTACACACACTTTACTTTTCAATGTTTATTGGACCTAGTGGCCCAAACTGTGATGTTTCACAGAGTCTGGGAAATATGCATTCATCATTTTATGGCAGATTGTTTTGTGTAATCATTGCTTTTTGTTCCATGTCTTAGTGTGAATGTGACTCCAGAAATCACCTCACAGTCTGGTGTTGTCCCTGGAGGCTCGAGCCAGTCTGAAGAAGTCAGCTTCATCTCCTAATGTGATACTAAACACTCCTGTTAGACTGTAGCTCATGCCTGAAACGACATATTCTACAGTACAGCTATGAATACATTAGAGCTGCTTAAAACATTTTCTCCTATATTATGCTCAAGGCCTAACAGACATTTGTCTGCAGTTTAAGATAAGATAAGATTAGATAGATTTTATTTATCCCACTTGAGGGAAATTCACTCGTTACAGCAGCGAGGACAGAAACAAGAGTGACGAATAGACAAAAGATAAAAGAAATATATAATATAATATGAAGGAGGCACAGAAGGATAAAGATTAAATGACAGAAGAGCAGCATAATAAACCACAAGTTCATTTTCAGATTAGCCATTAACCATACATGACAGCCACTGGTGCACAAACAACACACTCATATTAAAGTATGATAAAGAAAGCACCAGTTTTTCTTGTTGCTATTATCATCAGTTATAGAGCTAATACAAGTGTTACCTTATCATTTTTGTTTTTTGTTACTTTTATGCCCAAAATAACAACAATAAGCACATGTTAGAGCCACTCAACACACATTTATTATCACAGCATCACCATAGCAGGAGAAAGAGCAAATTACAGTCGTGACAGTGACCAAAATATGTGAATAATTCAGGATGAAGTATTTTAGATAACATTCACAGTCTGTTTAAAATGAGTGTGGCAGTAAAACAAACACATTTTCTTTGTCTTCAAACAATATTTTAATACTGATTTTAGATCTGATTTCAGTCAGGATATCACTATAATTCTGTGTACCTAAATAATTTTGGAGATAAGATTGTGCATCAGCAACACTTAGACTAACCTATTTTTATTTTATGGCTGTATCTGAGTGTAAAAGTCTGTTGAACTCTGATCATTTTCAGGTTTGATGTTTCTCTTTGATGATGAGTCTAAAAACCCAGGTCAGTGAGCAGCCCACTGAGGTGTCAGTCTGTCTCAATCCTGCCTTTGTTTGGCTCCCTGATAACAATCCAACTGTCACCTCATTATGAGCTGAAACAGGTTGGATGACATGTTAAACATCCAAGAAACCTCCCTGTGCACTCGCCTTCTGCACAACAGTCACACGCGATGGGCAACCTTTGGGTGTTGAAAGATCACAACACCGCTCTGCCTCTTCCTCACTGTATGTGTGTGTGTGTGTGTGTGTGTGTGTTTGTGTAAATCAAACACATGCAGTTACACCTACACGAATCACTGTGCACCAGTTTCAACATGCTAACATAATTTATTTTATAATACGTGTGAATCTTTGTGTGTGTGTGCTTGTGTTTTGCCGATGCATGTCAGTGTGTAGAGTGGACCCATGATGGATGTGTGTTCAGGAAATCATTAATCTATAATGATACTCTGATCGTTGCGCTTATGAAATGAATTAACCAATGCTATTGTCACACATTCCATTTCCTGCTGCTGGTGGGTTGTGTGGGTGCTGAGGGTAATTAAACGTGGAGCAGGAGATTGATTTCAGAGTTTCCGACTGTACGTTTTCCCCCTCCCGTCCTACAGACACAGAGCACTACTCTGAGCACTATAAACATTTCAGGCCATTAAAGAAGAGAAGAGATGACTGCAAGTGTCTTAAGTATATTTTTTCAAACTTCTGTATTTAAATATAAATCTGAATTCTTGTTTTTTACTCAAGTGCTTCCATTTTTTCTACATACTCTATTTCACCACATTTCAGAGGGAAATATTGTTCTTTTCACACCGCTGCACTCATTTGGCAGCTATGATAATACTTTGTTTATTTCTCAGCAGAGCCACAGGTTTTACCACAGATGAATGGTTGTGATTGGCCTGACTTGTCTCAGGACGGGTGGAAATCTGTCTGAATGGGAGGGGGGCCAGATCCATCTGCAAGAAACATGAGTTGGCTGATTAGTCTGGTTTTCAGACCAAAACAGCAAAATTACAGAATGGAAAATCAGGACAGCCGCATTATAGATGTCCAAAATTATGGTGTCTGGACTGAAAAGACCTGGTCAACCTTTATAATACGTCACATACCTGAGTATCTATGACTGTGTTGTGGCTCTTAGGGAATTAACATGTGTAGCCTGACCATTCAGTGCCTTAAATGTTATCAGTAAATTCTGTACATTGATTCTAACACTCAGAGGGAGCAGCAGACATTTTGATTTGTCATATACCAAGACCCTGACACTCCAGCTCTTGAAGGAATTCATCCAGTTGTCATTTTATTATGATACTATATGCCTGGCGTCCACATTGAAAGGACCAGCTGATAAAGTATAACAGTACACAGGATTCTTATTTCTGGTGTTTTAAGGCATCTCTCTGCAGGGGCATTTCTGCACGACCTAAACTTGTCATACGTTATTTTTCCATTTATTTAATACTGGCAGATTGTTTGCACGACCTGTTTGCTGTTAATTTCAGATTTACCTGGGCACTAATCCATTATATAGAGGAGCCAGTTTCTCAGTTCAGTGAATAAGGTGTTTTCCTGGCTGTGGAGAAGTCATCAGGGCAGATTAGTTTAGAGAGCCAGAGAGATCCCCAGCTGTTGGGACTTGTCTCATTATGCAATGAAGGCTGGTGATTCCATCCCCAGTCTAAGAGGCAAGATGGCTGAATGGAAAAGGGTCATTCGTCAGTTGATGCTGTGTTTCTCCTCAGGGCATATTAGTGTTTGGGTGTGAGACATCAACCTGACATTCAATCAATGCTGAGCTCTAAATTAGCTGCTTGCTAAACAGCTCAGAACTATAAATTATATCTGCTTTTGTTTGATATAATTGGATTGTTTATGCTAAAGTTAACCATGCATTGTAATGAGGGCTTGAACTGCATTCCTTGTGTGCTTGTTTTCATACTGCATGTGAGTCATCATTACTTTGCAGATTTGTGTTGTTGAATAGCCAGGTAATCTAACATCTGCTATGGTATTTACAAAGTTATCACAAGAGCACAGCGTCTTGTCCGAGGCTCGTTAATGACGCACTGTTTACTGATATGAAGATGCTCAGTGTTCCCACACACGGTGTCAAAGGATTCAGACTGAATGGGTGCCAGATCAGCTCAGTTATTCCCATAATGTCACATCAGGGCAGATTATCTGGTAAGATTTGTTTGTAGCTCCATTTTATTTCACAGCTGTCATTTGCATCCTCCCACTTCTTTAATAGACCTCCTCGCTAGCACGCACACCTCCCATACTCTCCTAAAATGTTATTGTAGCTCTTACATTTATTCTGCCTGTGATGAATTGTTTTCAACTGTCCAACTCTCTTTTCCTTGTTTCCATATTTACAAAACCCTCTCTGACAAGAATAAATAAATGTGGAACATAGGGGACGTTTATGGGACCAGTGGTCCAGTGTCAAACACAGGAAAGTGGCCCTCTATTAATCCTCTTTGTTCCTAAGTTCTATTGTATTTGAATTTATATTTCCATCCTGTCATTTACGTTCTATATGTGTCTGTTTTTCCAGTGTGAAGAAACACTTTGAAGTATTTCAGCTCAGAGCAGAGAGGTGAAGACAGAGAGAGAATGTAAGATGAATTAACAAGACACAGTGAGACCTGGACAATTCATTACATAGGACTAAAATCACCAAGTTAAAGGTTCTATAAATGTAAGCATTGGAGTTAAAAACATTCAGAAACCTCTCGCAGAGGTATCAGGTAAGTTAGCATACTAACCGGCTAGCCCATACTCATCTCGTCCTGTGATGCCCCTTTGTACCTCAGTAGGCGACAGTGAGAGACTGTGGCGTCAGCCTTCAGTCTAACACGAGAGGATGAAGAAGTGGAGCTGCTCAGAGGACGTCTTCTATCATCCTGTCAATCCGTCAATGATCTGAACATGAACGTGAAGATGGCTCACGCTCCTGCCAACACCGAAGCTTTAATCAAATAAAGCAAATGTTTTTGTTGTGTCTCTCTTGGCTGATGTTTGATTGGTAACGTTGATCAAATATGAACCAGAAAGTCACTACATAAACTTTTTGCCTTTGTTTCCTTTTCCAAATCAGTTTGGCTAAACTGGAGTTAACCTGTCTGATCATCTTGCAACTTCTCAGAAATCACTATGGTGAGTACAGTGTTATCACAACAGAAACGAATGTTGGAACTGTAAAAGTGACAGCCGTTTCCTTTAATCAATAAGACATCCCCTTAAAAAGAAAAGCAACAGTGCTGGCAGCTGCTCCCCTGAACCATGAACCCACACTGACAGTCTTCACATTTCTCCCATCAGTGTGTTACAGTATGAAGACACATTTGTGGCACAGTGAGTCAAGTCTAAACAACATAATCCCATTAAGTAATTATTTTTTGATTACACGCACAGTGATTGACATGAATTCGGATGCTTTAGCACCAGGTTGCACACGTGAAAACATATACAAGGCCACACACACACACACACACACACACACAGGCAAACAGTGGATCGCTCCAGGCTCCGGGTCCGGTGTCTGACAGGTCGTGGGAGGATCAAAGTTCAGATTTTGAATGCACTGTAACAACAGGAGAGAGGGAGTCAGGGAAGAGCAGATAGAGAGACAAAGCATTGATAAAGCCCATCAGGATTTATATTAGCAGGAACAAGGGGGGAAGATTTAGAGAGCAGCGTGGGCGAGGACGCGACCCAGAGGGGAGGCGAGACAGATGAAAATAAGAGATTATCGGTGTAATAGAGGAAACGGTTTGTGCTGTATCAAGCCATATTTGTCAGGTGGAAAACTGACGCCGCCCCCCCTCCACCCCTCAACCCCCCACCCCTCCTTCTCTCTGGCGAGGGAAGCAGGATGCCTTTCATCCAGTTCAGCTCAGGGATCAAAGCTAAAAGGCTACTCGGCTGAAACTGACCTCAATTTGCACTGCTGCGCACTCCGCACCTCTCCAACATACACAATCCTATAGTTCTCCTTACAGCCCCCACCACCACCTCCACCTCCCACTGAACTACACACATGCCATTTCCTTTCCTGTACACCACACTGCCTCATCCACTTAACACGGGAAATCTCTCACCGCCTCCAGCCCATTAATAGTACAATTTATAGCCTGTACATTAACACCACGACATATTACCTTTAATCTGCTCTATTTATACAATCCTATACCATATATCATCACATATTATCAGATGTGATTATCAGATATGTGCTGTGCTAACATATAGCTGCTGTTTGTGTTGGTTAAGTAACCTGTTCACAATAGCGTTACCCTGCTCCGCACTTCAAAGAGCAGCCTGTGTTTAGCTTCCTCTCTGTGTCTTCTTTCTCACTGTTTTCACTACAAACAGCCTTTCTGCCTCAACTCCCCACCCACACACACACTGTAATGTATACACATACAGTATTTGTGTACATACACACACACACTCTTAACAGTATATACATTTGTGCTCCTAAATTAACCTATTTTGGCTGATTTAATTGATTCTGAAAGCACAAAGCACAATCAGACTTAATGTAACATTAACAACCAGATTTAGAGACAGTCTTAAATGATCAACTCTATCTTTTCTATCTTACTCATTTTAATCTTTTAGTGTTTAGGATCTTACAACAACCTCTCAAAAGCTTAAGATTAAATCTGTCTCAGAGATCTGTTGTTTACATTTAGAATTGTTTAACCTTTTGACTTTAATTCGGAGATTTCAGCAGTTGTTTTTAATTAGTAATTTGTGTCCAAATTACTGTTGTTTTTTATTTGTTTTACATGTTCTATTCTGCTTATTCCCATAGTACCCTGCATCTCCTCACCAGACTTTATTTTCCCTTCCTCAGGAAAGCAGTTTGTGTTTCTAGCCTGAAAAATGCTTTACAAATAAAACTGCTGTTTTTATTATTATTATTATTATGGCTGCGAATTAATGCTCCATACTTTCAGAACCTAGCAAAATATCTCTACGTACTGAAAGCTGACAAAAGTAAAGTATTTCTGTTCACATCTGCAATTTTGCTTTCTTGTTTTTTCACTTGTTAATTTGGATAAAATTTTTGCCAGTTTTAGTTTTTTTTTATTCAGCAAAGTTATTGGACATTTAAAAACATCTGAGAGCTCTGGCTTCTTTGTTACATTAAAAATGTTTTGTAGTGTTATAAGCATAGTAAGTAGTATAAGCTTTCTAAGTATTTGTATCAAGAGTAAAATGTTTAATATTTCTAATAATTTCCAGTCCTGATAATAATCATTAATTCATACTTACTGGGAGTTTTAGAGAAGTTTCTCTGTTTGTCCATTCACCTCTCACTCACTGTACATCTTCTGCTCTCCTCCTCCGCAAACAAATCCCCACTGATGAGGCAAAGTTCAGAAATGACATTCTTGGGCGCCCCCTGCTGGGCTGTAGCCACATTTTATTTTTCTGGAAATAACGTGGACTCCACAAAAAGAGAGAAAATCCTGAGGACACAGTGAGGCTGCCAGCCAAGGCCTGGATCCTTACTGTCATTGATTTAACAAAAGGAAATGAAGACATATTATTAAATCATACTTTTGAGAGCCAATATGCTGCATGCTAAGTCCAGTTAATGTTCACTGAGGCCAATTGAGTTCCTCCTGAGTGTGTTAAATCCTTTCAGGCGAATCCATGGGATAGAAAACCCATGTGTGGCATTAGAGGGCTCACACAAGCTAAGACCCTCTCTTCCTTTCACACAGTGGAAAATAAGATTTCATTTTGTATTCAGTTTGTATCATGTGACATTTTTAATCCCTGATGTCTCCTTTAATCCCCTAATTACATTAATGTGTTTTAATAGGTCCCCTGTTGTTTCAGCATGGTATTACATCTGTAGTCACTTTAGGATATTTATCTGAATACTTTATGTATATTTTTATCCCTCTTTCAAAACGTTTTATTACAAAAACACAATAAAAACATAACAAAAGCATAAGAAAGTCACATTAAACCAAACAGGAGGCATCATTTGAGCAGTACAAAATTTTAAAAACTGCCTGATCTTTTTTTTTTTGTATAATAAGCTATTACTTTACAGTTAAATGACATTAAGTGATGTAGCTACAGTAGGAATGAAGGATATAATCTGACTAATAAAAATATGGCTCAAAATAAAAATAAAAAAAACTCAAAACATCTGACCAGTGACGACAGAAAACAGAGCCTGAGTGAATAACATCAGCCGGGTGAGCTTATGATTTTATTATGCTTTCCTCCTGATTGCGATTGGCTCAGGCCCATGCAGCGCACAAATAACCCCCAGCTGTAACCAGGTCCACCTGTTTATAAACACAAACAGTTATGAACACACTCCGACCTGTCACATCTCATCAAAGGCAGAACACACACTGCAGCACGCATCGATGGCTTCAGCTGGCCCCTGTGGATGAAAGCTGTTTCCTGTCAAAGTTATGTTACTCATTCTGGGAGGGATGAACATGCAGCAGTAAAATATGAGGAGGTATTACACAACAACATTTTGGAAGATAATATGTGTCAGAGGAAGTCACTCTGGCTCCACTTTATCTCCTCCGCATCCTTATAGTTTTTTAAAAATTATTATTTCACTTTCCAGAATTTTCCCAGGGAGTGTTTCTCCACAGTGCTCAGGGCCGATCCGGACTGTGCCTCCTGAGACACAGTAGCCTGTTGTCTGGCCTTGAGTGGGTCGAAGGAATGGTGTTATGAGAAGGCAAAGAACATGTTATGTTAACCTGGGTGGTAAAAGTCTGAACATATTTGGGAAAATGCTCCTTTATACCCTCTCACACCCACTCGTTTTCTTCAGATTCTTACTCTTAACTGCTGTAATTCTCCCATCTTTCCTATATGGCTTCGTGCTTAAAGGGTCGTTTCACTCAAATTACTTCTCGTGGTGCTTAGCCCCACAGAAACTTTTTGTTTCATTTGTCCAGCTCTAAAGATAGTCGTCTCTGAGATTTCTGGTGAAAGGAATTACTTTACTTTACACTCAAAACATTTAAAATTTGAACAGCAACACATCTTTCCAAACAGTGTCCCTGTTACTCTAAACAGACCACAGCGTAATTTTAGAAACCCCACCCCTCTAAGACTTTTTTGACCAGCTGTCATAAATTTATGTATAAGTTTCCTCACATTTTATATTAATATAAAAAATATATTATTTTAGGTTAATTAATCATATTTATCTAAATTCAGTCTCCACACACACAATGGTCTAATGGTTGTTTAAAATCTTCCAATATAATTTCATAATTTAATCTGTGGAGAAATACAATACATCCCTTAATTTCCAACTATTTTGTTCTTTAAAGCAACACTAAGAAACTATTTAATCTTAAATATCAGCTTCAGAATCATTTTGATGATCTACTGACTTCTGATGTGGAGAATGGAGCCTCTGTCATTCCCACTCTGCTCCCTGAACACCTGTTGTTGCTCTGTGTAACTTTGGTTTAACAGGTTCGATCTCCCTCTAACTGAGTGACAGTCAGCTGGCTTAAACTGCTGGAATCAGGCCCAGCAGGTTCCAGAGTAAAGCTGAACTGTAGATCAGCTAAAAAGACTCAGAAGTCATTAAAAACCAGCGTTCATCTCTGATATCCAGCCAGGAAACTGATGGAAATGTCAAGAATTAGAAACAGAGTTTGGTGTGTTTGTTACAGCGACAGCACTTCCTGCTCCAGAAACTGAGGATCATGGGTAATGTGCACCATTTTTTGAGTCTACACTGTCAGAGCTTGATTAATAGGCTTTGTTTTCTGTACATGAAAACAACTCACGGCTGTAGGGGGCGCTGAGTTACATCGTGTTGCTTTAATATATTATTGCGTTAATATTCATGTGTAAATGTAGGATATAAACTTCTCCACAGGTCATCAAAGCCTCCAGAGTCTCAGTGACAATACAGAGCAGCATGTCGTTGGTGTTATCAGTGGTAGCTGCTGCCTTCATCAACAGGCCTCAGTGCGAGAAGTTTTCACTGGAATTACAGAGGAAACAGCCTCTGTGAAATCTGTTGACCGTATGTTCCATGATACAAGGGCACCGGAAAGACACGTTGCTGTTGAAATTTTTTTTGCCTTATTTGCCAGAGCTGTGAGCTACTTTTGTATTTGGATGAATCACTTGTTTCAGATCATAAAAGAGATATTATCATAGCAGTATTTTTTGCCACCTTGTAATAAAATCATTCCCGTCATCTCTCCTTTCATCTATTAGTTACAGTGTGTTATCCAGCCACTGTGTCAAGCAATGTGTCAGCACTCAGACTGAAAAGCTCTCTGTTCCCCTTAACTCTCCTGCTTCCATTGTGTTCATCTGGATGCTTTTCCAAGCTAAGCCTGGCACAGGCCTGGATTTCCGGAGCCCAAAATGTGAGTCCAGGGAACTGGACTCCTCCGGGAAAGGGGAGCAGCGGGAGACGGAGCGCCACTCAGAAGCAAAACAAACCCAAATATTGGGGGTTTATTTAAAATCTCCTTGTCTTATATGAACAGCAGTGCCACAGGCTAGTGATTAACCACACATAGGTCAGAGGTTCCTAAGCCTCACTTAATTTCTCTTGAAATCCATATTTTGTGAGTTTTATGAAATGCAGAATATAGACTGGGACTGGATTCTTGCCGAGTCATTAAAAACATATCATTGCTTATTTAACGGTTATAAAAACGTGTCTTTGAATTCTGTTAAAGAGGAAATATAGTCTGTATAGTTCAGTCTCCTCATTAAATTGCAGCTATTTGATGGCACATGCAGCCACATATGTAGATATTATGTTATCTGATGTGCTTTACAAAGAGCTGAGACCTGCCCAGGTTATTGTAATGTCAACACTGAGCATATGATCTCACTGCAGCGATCTTTGACATTGAGGGATTCATACTTGTTTGATGTGTTACAGTTGAAATGCCCTGTGCAGGAAGGAAGTGCTCACCCACTGGTCGCCTGTTCCATCTTCAGGAGCTCTATGGGAGGGAGGGAGGATTTCAGTGCAATATTTACAGTGACCTTTTCCTCTCACTGGCCAGGGGCCCATGGGAAAAAACTGGAGAAGACAAACAATGAACAATAGGGTTCAGGGATGAGCAATGGTGCCAGCGCAGCATGTGCCATTACGGGATGTGGATTACAGAGGGCTGGGGGGTCACAGCAAGGATCAAGGCACCAGCAGTGTCCCTCAGGAGCACACCTGGGACACCTGCTCAGAAAGCCTGTTCTATTTAAAAACTTGCAATCACATGTTCCTTGCTAAGTGAAAATACTGTCAACAAAGGGTTTATAGTTTAAAGAAAAGGTTCAACAATTTCAGAAATGAGCTTTTTTGTCTTCCTGACAAGAGTTAGATGAGGAGTTCGACGCCACTCTCATGTCTGTAGAGTAAATATGAGGCTACATCTATTAGCTGGACATAAAGACATGATCCCATTAAAGCGACAACCTGTCATTTTCATACATCAGTTTTTGTTTGGATCAAGCAAACAAGATATAAAGCATTAATTTGTGATCTTTAGAGACAGTTACAAATGAATTTCGTTACCTTTGGATAAAACCAGACCAACTGTTTCCCCCTGTTTCTAGTCTTTAAGTTAAGCTAAGCTTACCAGCTCCTGGCATCACTTTGACATTCAGCAGACAAATATGAGAGTGGTGTCGATCTTCTCATCTTAATCTTGGATAGAAATTGATTAAGTGTATGTCCCAAAATGTTGAAATATTCCTTTAACTAAAAAAGAAAGGCTTTAGATATGTGGTTCCTGCTGTTTTTAAAAGTTGCCTTAATAAATTTCATATTTATTCCCATATATTTCATGATACTATCTCAAAACATGACACACAGAATGCTCCAAATTGCTCTGATTTGTAGATCAGTAGTTGGTGTGATATGCCACTGATGTTCTCATTCATTGGCAGAGGCTGTACCAAAGAGACTAAGATCAAAATCTTCCAGCGTCATTGCTTTAAGTTGATGTTTACATAGACAAACAGCCCCTGTGTTGCATCAGCATCTGTGCAAACTCCCAAGTCACAGTTTGATCCCTCAATTATCAGATTACCGCCGTCTAATTGGACAATATGGTTTCCCCGGGGACTGGGCCTTGCCTTATCACAGAAATTCTTTCTGCCCTGCACAATTTGGTGAGATAAATGTAATGGTATCAGCGTTCTAGTGTGTGCCTGGGTGGTCCCTGTTGCATTTCTAATGATGCTGCGCCTTTCCCAGAACAAGTGGAAATACCTCAGTGATGCACCGTGAAAAGAGAGACGAGGAAAGAAGTAAAGCTCCCACTGGGCTTCAGAATTCTCATAAGGACATCCAAAACTTCAGAGGGGCATGCATGCAGGACCAGAATGCTGAATGTTTTTGCTGCATTTAGTCTTAGATCTAAGTAAAAATACCAGAACTGCACAGAAGAAACTATTCATTAAAGGACCGTCAAGACAGATGTGCAGAACCAACAACCCAGCAAACCAACTTTTGCTGTCAAATTCAAAAACAAAAGTGACACCAGGGAAATTTGTTGGTAGGTAATATAATAGTAAGATGTTAATTATGTTGCAGTAGTAGTAGTATAAGTATTTAGATCCTTTACATAAGCATAAGTACCACAATCTAAAAATGCTCAATTATAGGTTTTGCATTTAAAATTTCAGTGGAGGAAAGACGTACATTTACCCAACTCCTCTCAATGTAGTTAAGTGCAATTTTGAGGTCCTTTTATTAATTTACTTATTAAGTACATCATGTTTTACAAGCTGATTTTATAGTGTATAAAGAAAAAAATTAAATATTCAGATAAACTGCAAGTAGGCTACCTCCAAACTATATTTAATTATGTAACTTGAGTAAATATAGTTAGTTACTTTCCACCCACACGCAGTCAGTGGTATTATAATTTTCATTTTATTCTGAAGGCTGTGGCTGAGAGCGGAAAACCGGAAGTAGTCAGAGGATACAGGAAACGGTCGCTGCAGTCAAGCATCTTTAAACTGTAAGTTGCTCTTTTCTCTAATATATTTTTCTCCTAAGTCACTCAAAGCATAGTCAGGGTAATTATGGTACGCCAGAGAAATATTTAAGCACTTTTTAAGGTTACGAAGAACGCAAATGACAGCTTCTCCTAACCCTTCCGGCAAAACGAATTAGCTTGCTAGCGAACAGACGTTAGCCTAAGCTAACGTTAGCTGTCAAATTTGTCAACAAAGCCGACACCTTTCTCTCTAAGATAACTGAGGGTTGTTCGGTGTGTTGCACCGGGCGTCTTTAACGTGTCTTTGATAGTTCATGTTAGTAGAAACAACTGACAGACGCGCTGAGTGTTGTAAAATTTGCATTTACCGGCAAAACTAGTACGTGAACCAAACCTCATTTAAATATCTGTCAATTTAAAGGTTACGTTGCGTTGTTTGTGACGCAGCATATTTAAGACTTCTTATTAACCGTCAGCGGTCTCTGCTAAATTCGGCGCGTTAGTACAATAACAAGCTGTACTTATTTGCTAGAAAAGTTCAAGTTACTCTCCTATCCAGCGGTTACTGTTTATTTATTTTGCAAACGTACTGTAGTAACTATCTCTCTCTTCATCTTTTTCTATTTTTCTGTCTTATGTTTGTCTCCAACGTGACTCATATAACAACGTAATAATGTAGACATAGATAGTGATGCTTAAGACTTTAAGAATTTACATTTAACTCGCCAGCAAGTTGTATACCCAAAAACCCCAATACACGGGGTAATCCACAAACCCATGTCGGCATTTTCTGTAATAAAGTATGGCACTCCCTGCTAATCTACAAAATATAAATGAAAACGGACAAAGTCTATTTCTTCACCATCAGAAACCACCCTCTTTTACCCCTCCACCCTGTTCTTCATTTCATGTGAATTCCAATAAAAATAGATCAAGAACACAGAAATAACGATTGCCCATGAAGCTGCCCATAAAAACAAAGAAAATGTATTGGACTCAACACCTTGCTTATACTTGGACAACATTTAATATATACAGATAGAAATGACCTCATATGACTCAGAAGTGGTCGTGTATTGACTTGAAGACACTTTGATTAGAATAAACATTAGAGTACTGTGTCTGTCTTTAAAACACATGTTGTTAATGCACCACCACTTCACTGATTGTCAATGACAAATCATTGGTTTATATTTAATGTCCTATCACCTTAACATCCCATTAAGCAACTTGATTGCAAGTAAAACTGTTTTAAACTTTGCCTTATTGTAATGGTCACACCAGGATAGTTTATGTTCAGATGACCTGCTCTGAACCCAGATAGTTGTTTACTACTGGAAGCTTTTCTTTGTTAGCTTGTTTTCTGGACTGGATATCGTTCATCTTCAGTAATGACCTTGTCACTGTTCTTCCCTTTTTTAAGGGTTCAAAGAGGCATAACTGCAAACCATAATGAGGCTTCAGAGAAAAGCTTAGAACTGTAGAAATGGATACTAAAATATTTCTGTGGTTATTGTGTTTGAAGTTGTTGTTAATTATGATTATGATGATCAGTCAGCTCCTGCATCTGTAAGGCCAACAGGAGATTTAGGAGGGGATTATCATTATATAATAATAATTATCCTCACTATCGATTAATCTAGCAATTATATTTTTGAATTGTTTAGTTTATAAAATGTCAGAATTGTATCTTTAAAACCCACTGATGATTGTATGATGAGTGTAACTAAAGTGAGGGGTTGCATTACTTGACAACAGTTTGATTTCTGACAGAGAATGTGTTGTGTTGTCATTCAGATGCAGCATGTTCCATTTGGACATTTATTAACCATATTTAGTTGCACTGAGCAGTTCTAAAGTGAGCTTCACTTCATTTTGAAACTAAAGGCACAGTTCCAGTTTCAGTTGTAGATACTGTTATTTCTCATATATCCAAAGGTTGAGATATTACTTACTTAATAAACCTAAAAACCTCAGCCCCACCTCAGCCTCATTAATTATAGTGTTTTCTGAGTCTAAGCCTCTATAATGTCTTTTTTAGGCCGGTCTTAGGGAAACAGTAAATTACCATGTGTATGTATGTTTAACTGATTGATTGTGTGAGAGCGAATGAGAGGAATTGATTGACAGGTAGATAGCAGGTGGGCGCCACGTCGCAGGAATAAGTTGTCACTGAGCTCCTCCATCATTGGAGTTGACATCCGTGCTAACAAGTCCTCAGCCTCTCAGTGAAAGTCCACAGAGCTCTGTGTATCACTTCTCCTTCTCTTCCCCAAAGTCAGCACTGCTCAGCCGGGGGAAGGTGGTGGAGGGGGTGCAAGGCTACACTGATCCATTTCCTGCCCCCCTCCCAGGGCTCTAATTGAAAAATTTGGGTGGCCTTGCTTGTTTGTTTTGGTGGAATGTGGTGGGTTGTGTTTTCCGAGGCTTTTCCTCACTGCCGCCGCTCCGTAGACCTCGGGGGTGAATCGAGCAACGGGGGTCAGGCTGAGCCTTGTTTGTGAAGCAGCGCTTCTCTCTCACCCCCGTCTGCTCTCCACAGTTGGCCCCCACCTGGTAGTCCCCTCCCTGCTGACAGGCTTGCTGGGCCACTGGTTTTCACAGTATGGTTTCTGTGACCCAGTCAGACCTGGACAGACAGACAGAGGAGCTTTTGGTTGGGAAACAGGCCACAAGACGGCTCAAAGAAACAGGGGTCAATACTAATGGAGTCAGCTCATTTACTGCAGATCCCATTAAGATTCAGATTCTTTGAAACAATAAGTCGATAAGGGGCAATTAATTGCCAACTATTTTGATAAATAATTACCAATTCAATTCATTTTACAGGCTTTCCTTGGTTCCAGACTCTTGATTGTCAGGATTTGCTGGTTCTTAGTAAACTCATGGTTTTGGACTCTTAGACAGGACAATTTAAAGATATGATCAGTAACCAAAGCCTTAGTAGATTGTTCACTCGTTTGATTTCCAAAACCGTTTTGAGCAACAGTTGTGATAATGATTTATTTATCATACAAAAAATGTATTTATTTGAAATTGTCACGGACTTTTGGAACTTGTAATGGGCATTTCTTCCTTTTTTTTGAAATTTTATAGACAGTTAATAAGTAATTAGTTAGAAAAATCAAGTAGTTGCAACCCTAAATGGAAGTGTGCAGATTTATATGGTAAGCAAGATAATTTTTATGATTTAGAATTGTATGTGACTGTGGAAGTTTCTCACGCTGGTGCTGTTTTTTATGTAAAGCAGCTGGGGCAGCAGTGTTACAGCCTCACTCATGAAGGTTCAAATCTCTCCATTTCACCATGTCATTGGGCAGAGCTGCCTGTCTCCAGACCCTTAATCCTCTGAAAACATCTTCCTGCATTTGCGGGCCCGTACTTTATATTTCTGTTTATTGTTGCAGGATTTTTATATGGGAAATTGGGGACTTCACTTCGTTAGGCCTAACTCTGGAAAGCACTTGAGACTGACAAACAAACAAACAGACAGCCCTAAAGATAACAAACCCTGTGGGCAGACATCGTGATGGTAGGATAGTGAGCCAGAGGCATACATCTGATCACTCGCTCTGTTTTCTATGTCACGAAAGACTCTCCATGAGCCCTGGGACCGACTGCCTCCGGAGGAGATGCTGACTCATTGTGGAAGAACTCGTTGACTGGCCAGTGGTCGCAGCATCTGTTTTCAAACAGAACCTGCATGCTTCACATTGATATGATCCACGTATTTGAAACGCAATACAGTTGACACACATTACGGTTAATTTTTGGCCATCAGCAGCATTGCCCCTCTCCACATCTTAGAGGCATGTGGTGGCCTGGGTGTGAGCGAACACTGGGGAGGATTGTTTAAAGCCCCACCCAGCCTGTGTGATCAGGCCAGTCATCTCAGGCTGGGTCATGTTTGGCCCGCTCTGTGCATTCAGAGGAGTCAGAGGGGATCTTTGATGGAATTTGGTGTTTGTGTAATGTTGGGGAGCACAGACTGAAATGGTCTTTGGGGGGGCGGTGGCTGTGAGCAGCTAGTAGTGAGTTAGCTCCTCTGATGGGCGACGGAGGGGGTTGAGGGTGATGAGCTGTCTAAATGGGTCCCTTTGTGCCCCCCCCCAAACCCATCACCTCTTCTATACACACACACACACATCCACACTCTCACACACTTGCCAATCACTGCCATATGTGAGTCACCTTTGAGCTCAGGGTAGCACATTATCCAAGGTATGAACGCCTTATTCATGAGATAGTCATGTGGCAGCGTGTGTGCTGCTATGCTGGGTCAGGTAAATAGAGTCCTATCTCTGTTACGATGCAGAGAGTTTGTCAGGTTTTGAAGTTGTCGAAATAAAAAGCCAGCCAAAGGTCAGAGTTTGGAGGAGTTGTTGTGTTCTTCCCTCTAATTGTTAGTACACAGTGGAGACAGACAGGAAACAGGGAGAGAATGACAGGGATTACATGCAACAGAGATCCCTGATTTGAAGCAGGGACACTACAGTTTCATGACTTTAGTCTTAGATAGGGTTGAGTGATAATAGATTCAAACTGTGAAAAATGTCAATCACAGCTTCTCAGAACCTAAAGTGATTATTTCAGATGTCTCATTTAATCTGACCAACCCTAAAACCCCCAAAATACTAAATATACAATGATGTACAGCTAAGATAAGCAGAAAACCCTCACACTGGAGAAACTGGGAGTAGCAAATGTTTGGCATTTTATCAAGTAGCTCTTGATGATTTAATATTTTTTTCTTCATCGACCCTTAGTGCCATCATATCTCTCTCCTTTGCGCAATTCTTTTGTCCAAATCAATGATTCCAAGCAAATTGTGAGATAAGTTTTATGCTTATGTTTAACCTGTGTGAGGAGCTTTTGTTTTGTTAATGCAAAACAGTGAAACACATTTGGAAAAATGTACTTGTTAAAGCGGTTTGGCCCAGATCTAGACCAGTAGTCCAAATGGACTTACAGTATTGGAGCTGTTTCATGTCAGTCATCACTACACACATGAAGGAAGAAAACTTGTAGTAAGACGTAGTGAAATTTGCTGGTTTTATTTTCAGTTGTATTAAATTAAGAGCAACACAAACTGAACCGTACTTTTATGTGACGTCACAGCATACATCCAAGTGGAAAACAAGGAAAAACCTACACTGAAAGTATAGTGAAATTATGCCTTTTGGTTTCCTTTTGAATGAAAATGCTCTGTCACAGTTGATGCAAAGTTGATGCACCACTCAAAATGCACTCAAAACATTCCTGTAGCATGCATGGTTAATGTTTGAAGCCAAAATCATGATATTATTAAATGATAATTAAATATTTTTTCACTACAGTAGTCTTTCCACCCTCTATAAACCCTGCCTTAACTCCAGCAGCAGGGGGGAATCAAAACATGACCTTACATGAAATTCTGGGTGTCTAAATGATGCTATATATCAACTAAAGTGTAAACTCAGTTTTCCTTTTTTATGAAAAAGAAATCCATTGCTGCCATCTAGCCCAGACTGTTGAGCACAGCATATTTGGGGTGTACTGTGGTATGTTCAAATGAAATGGTTTCATGTGACAAAAAGATTTGTTTAGAGCTTTAATGAAAAGTCTTTTGCTTTGTGTCCCGGCGGGTTCTCCAGCACAGGGCCAAGGGAGGGTTGTCCCGTGCTAGCAGCGCTGCAAGAAGATCCCCAAGCCTCAGACTTCCACAGCTACCACACAGATTAGAGCCAGCCCTGCTGTTTGTTAGTCAGCCTCCAAGGAAAACAAACGTGCCTTTTTAGCCCTATTACCAAGGAGAGAGAGAGGGAGAGAGGAGAGGGGGGGGGGAGAGAGGGGTTGGGGGGCTAGCAGCATCATGGTTAGAGGAGAATGGAGCGAGAGAAAAGGGGCTAAATCTGGTTCTCTGTTGTCACTGATTTAATTTAACCTGCAGAGTACAACATGGCTTGACACATGATGGAAGAAAGTGGGGTATAATCTTATGGGGAATCCTCTGATGCCCCCTAGAGGATAATACCTTTATCCCGCTTGTGGAAAATGCCGCCTACCTCATAAGTTTCCAGTTGGAGCTTCAGAAACCTCTTCTTTTGTTTTCCTCTTCATGCTACTTTAAGGAAAAATCCATTCACAGTTAGGCCGTGTAAAGTTATACTTTCTATTACCTAGTTTGCAGGGTATTTGTGATTGTGCGTGACATGAGACTTGTGCAAGAGTCCCTCTTTCTGTTTCTGCGCGACTGTGCTTGTGTGTGTGTGTGTGTTTGTGCACGTATGTGTGTGACGTGCACGCCAGTGTTATAGAGAGGGGTCTGGGCAGTGTTCCCGTGTCCATGCACAGCCCCCAGAGTAAAGTAAACACAGCGGCTCTTTTCTCATCCCAGCCGTCAGCAGGCTCTCCCCAGGCCCGCGCCAGAGACCACACACCCAGACCACACACACACACACACACACAACACAACACACATACACACACTTACACACACCGCCCAGACCTCTCCGCAGATCCTTCCACATACTCGCATACACACAGACCACACAACACCAGCTCGGGCCCCTCGCACGCAACCTAGCTGAGCTGTCATTCTGCCCAGCGTGTATGTGTGTATGTGTGTGTGTGTGTGTGTGTGTGTGTGGGCAGGCTATCTGTGTGTTTGTGCACGTGTATTTCCAAGATGAGGGGAGGTGGGATGGGGGGTTGCAGGATAGAAACACTCCTGGAAGCAGAATCAGAATTATACAAAATAAAGAGCCCAGTCCTCTGCCCCCTCTGCCGCTCCCACTCTAAACATGTGGGATTGATGAGGGATTCGCCAAGCTCTTGTTTTAGGCCTGTTAACCTCTTATCTTCTCAATGTTAGATCCATAGCCCCTCCATTTCCTCTGACAAGCGCATGGCAGCAGCAACAACATGAGGTAAATCCCGCTGGAGTTTTCTCATTAACTCTGGGACGTCAGGGCGATGGAGGCTCCTGCTCGTGGAGTTTTCTAGGTCAATACGTGTGCTGCTGTGTTTTTGTTGTGCCATGTGTCTTACTCTTCCCTACATAAATCTACAATTTCAAACCTGTTAATGGACACTGGAATGAAAATCTGAGATCTTAGTTTTGTCATGTTTACTTAACACCACGAGCCAAATATTCAGCAACTGATAAAAACTGTGTGAAGGAGGTTTTCATGTAGTGAGTCAGTCAGTTGACAGTAATTCCCAACCCAACCTTTTTTGCCTCTGGAGCCTAATTTTATGTTCTTTTCTGGCTCCATCAGCTATTTGACATGATTCTAAATATGAGTATAAAGAGATATTTTTGTTATGAGCTCCTTTAAAATGAGATTATTATGTAAGAACTCTACAATGAATGTTATGCAACTCGAGAGTCCTGAAGCACAATATGTTGACGTTAATGTTTATTTAAGCTCACCATGTCGAATGAGATGAGACATGGGGCTTCACCATGTATATTACTGTGCTGAATGACAGGCTCATGGTTGATTAATCTGCTGATTGTTTTCTTGATTAATTGATTAGAGTTGTTTAGTCTATAAAATGTCACATTGTCTCGTCTTGGTTTGTCTGACTGACAGTCCAAAAGTCAAAAATACTCCTTCAAGAAAAGCATTAAATTATCTACTTTTTAACATCTATTGTAATGTTTTCTAATTTAAATGTAGCTTTAAAAATGAACTTGATACTTAATTAATTTTATTGCCACCTGGTTTCAGGAAACCCAAAGCTGTCCAGACTATATGACTGGGTAAAGGATGGACTAATTATTCAAATCTGTGTCAAGAAAAGATTTTAGCCTCTCAATCATTTTCCTCATCCTTATGTTTTATATCAGCATGAACTGAATATCTTTGGATTTTAGACTGGCTGGCTGAGCTAAACTAGCAACATGCCTGTGGTGTTTTGGAAGCTGAGATTGGCATTTTTGGTTATTATAGAATAAACAATTTATTTATCAGTCAAAAAATGATTAATTGATGACAATAATGTGAAGTTGCAGTTCTAAACATGGTTTTGATGGATGCACTGGCTGCTGAAAGGGTTGAATCTCTGACTGTCTTGTTACAGGAAACTCTCTTTAACAAGTAGACTAATCAGTGTTCGTGTGCTCTGTCAGTTTAGATTTCCTTTGATATTAGAACCCCCGTTGGCTCTCAGAAGTTTTATTGCACCCCAGTCGTACACCTAGAACTAATTAGCGACCATATTACTGTGCAAAGGGTTACCACCGTGAGCTTGTTGCAGGTCCAGTCCGTGTGAACTCCTGCATTGTTTGTGGAGAACGTGTTTTGGCTGCGGAGCAAAAGGGCGGAAGCTTCGTTCAGGCAGCTTCAGAGAGTCTACATTGGTCAGCCTTTTTGAGACCTGGCAGTAATTTATTAGCAAACATCTGTGCTGCTGAAATACATCCTTTCATTTTTTTCATTTGGAATCTTTTCCCTCTCTTCCTTTATGCAGCCCTGACATGAACTGATTTTCATGGGTGCTCCTTCTTTGGTACCATAATCTGCACTGTATTGTGTGGGCTTATGTGGAATGATTGGGGAGGCCAGGTTTATTTATCCTTCGCTGTGAGGTTTACATTCTTCCTTTCCTCCCTGCTCTCTGTCTGCTCCTTCATTCTTGGCTCCCTTCTCTATTTTTCCTATTATCTGAGAGATAACTGCTGCAATGCATACATTGTTTGGAGACCTACAGGGTGGGAAATTAACACTAGCTGCCAGACAAATTCTGTTCGTATTTTGCTGTCCCCAGTCAGTTTTCCACAAACCTAAGTGTCTGGCTGCCTGGTTATTCAATATAAGCGGCTGATGAATAAAAACAAAACAAAACAATTGACTGTATTTATTATTTATTAGAAGAGAGTTGTGAGTTCACCATGCTCCCATGTTGACATAAAGATGGAGGGTATTGTTTACAGCATATGCTTTGTTTACAGTTGAGTGTTTTATGTAACCGTCTGAAAATGTTATGTCAGTTTCTACGGCTGCAGTTAGCCTCCCTGTAAGTTATGTCATGGAACTAATGATCATTTTACAATGACTTAAATTTAAATCAAATAGAATAAAATCTAAATTATGACAGATGCACGTCATAATGTTACTATAGCCTAAAGTGATGTATGTAAATTGCTTTTCTTCTGACAGTCTGTGACGAAATTTTTTTTTTAACTTTATCATAACTCCTGATTTAAGTTTCTTTCAATAGGCGAATCTTTTAATTTCATTTCTGTTGTTATATATTATTCTATAGTGCAATTTGTGTTAATTGAATTGATGTTTGTTGAGTTTTGTGTTACTCACCATGTCTTCTCACCATGTCTTCTTCTGTCCATTCTTTTCCTCGTCCAGGTGCTGATCGATCCAGAGTTCCCATCTGCCTCAGGCCACCATGTCTCGTGCCCGTCAGCCCCCGCTCGTCACGGGCATCTCGCCCAAGGAGGGTGCGGCCTGGACCAAAGTCACCATCCGTGGAGAAAACCTGGGCACAGGCCCAGCTGACCTCATTGGTAATACATTTATAACCACAAAGCTAACAACACACACAGCTCTGTCTCGGTAAAATGTTATAGTTTCTATGTTAGGTTAATTTTTTCAGATACGTTTCTGCTCAGAAATGTTGATTTTCATGGGGAATAAAGCTATCCATATTCATCTTAGCAGTGTTTTATTTCCCTATAATAATTTTTCATTCCTCAAATATTTATACATGTGTATAAATTAATATGTGAAGATAAACATATAGTATATAGATATTTTGTTTAGATTATCAACACATGCAATAAACATTTATTTGTTTTACGTAAATGATATTTATTAGATGATGATTTTTATTGTTTATATTTATCTGTTGGAGTCTCTATTGTTGAAAAGTGATGTTGAGATGATTTATTTTTGTCGTTTAATTTCTGTTCTGGTATGTGGTGTATTTAGTAACTTCAGCCGCATTAACTGACTTTATTAACTTATCCATCAACAAACCACAGCGGCCCCCTTCTTTAAACAGCCTGGTGTAAAGTTTGGTTTTGTTTATATGATACATAAGTAGACAGGAAACCTTTTTCTTTTCCCCTCTTAATAAGAATTTCACCATTTTTAAACTATTTAGTTTATTTAAGGTAATAAGACTCAATAACCCGAGTGAAGAGCAAGTTAAGCTCTTACTATGAGAACATTTTTATGTAGAAAATTTGTCTTTAATTGTTTTGTTTAAGCAATGATTAACTATTACTCTAAAGTCATTGTATTAATCAATGTTAAAATATGTGTTGCAGTATAAAGTGTATTTTCTAAAAATTCTGTTGACACAAAGCAAAAGAAAATTCATTATTGAAATACCATTTCATTTTGCTGTTACAGATTGAAATACATCCTTTGTGAATTACTTGTACGTATAGAAATATTTAATGTTGGAAGTGGTCTTTAAAATTCACACACTGGCCTTTTGGTATGAGCAACTTTTCTAGAAAAAAACACATTAACAAACAAACAAAAAAAACCCTCAGTCCAGACTTACTAAATAAAATATTGTGATATTTTGTTTTTATGTAATTCAGTTTAGTTTCTTCTGTGGTACGTTATTCTGCCAGCTTTCTCTGCAGCGCACTACAAACACACATTTTAGTCTCTGTAAATATTTAAATTACTGTATGCATAGTTTGAGAAACTCAAGAACTTATCAACATGCATTAATGTGAAAATATATTTTTGTCATGATTTTCACAAGCCGCACAGATGGACTGCCTCCATCTTGTTCTCATTATGTGTTTGAACGTCACACTTTTTCTATGCCGATATTTTCCCTCATGTTCGCCAGTTCCTCCTCTACCCTGCTTCTTTGGTTTTAGTGGAGGTGGAGGACAGAGGACTCACACATTGCTCCATTCTTGGCAAAGCTGTGCTTTGGCCAGTGATACTGGTCTATTTCTGACCATGAATGTCCCTGGGGCCTGGAATTAGATAATTAGATATGCACAAATGTGTGTGAGTGCTTATGTATTCAAACAAAGTGGCCAGTAGAGAACAGAGGCAGGAAATTGCGCTCTAATGGGCATATTATTCACGGTTTTATGGGCTATTTGTTGATCAGCTCTTGTTTGATTATACACACGTGAAGCTTTCTGAATCCCTTTGGCTGGAAATGTCAAAGTAATGCCTGTGTCTGTCTTCTAGTGTCCAAATAGTTTTCAAGAGGGTTTAAAAGAGGACGACAGATGTAGGGGCCAAGTGCACATTGTGCCAGTAATGAGCCACTTAGCACTGAAGTGACACACGTTAGCTTAAAGGAGCTGAGTGAGAGGAAGGAAGGTCACGGCCACCCACACCCGTCCTGACCCCAATTTCAACTTTGACCCTTGGTGACAGTTTGACTAAACTTGCTGATAGATGCCAATTCTGTCTGAGTGCTCACCTCTTGTTATAGATTGTCTGTGTGTGTCGGTGCTACGGTTTGTTTATTTGTGCTGTCACAGTGTGTGACTCTTCACCTTTTCCCTCTCTCTCTCTACCGTCTCAGGTCTGTCGATCTGCGGCCATAACTGCCTGCTGACAGCCGAGTGGATGTCAGCCAGCAAGATAGTGTGCCGCGTGGGTCCTGCCAAAGACGACAAGGGAGAGATCATCGTCACCACCAAGTCTGGAGGTCTCGGCACCTCCACGGTCTCCTTCAAACTGCTCAGACCAGAGAGGATTGGTAAGACCCAGAAGAAATGAGGCAGAATAAGAGACAAAAGTAGCTACAGCTGCGGCTAATAATTATTTGTATTAGCAGTTAATCTCTTGGTTATTTTTGTGAATAATCAATTTATTATTGAGCCTATAAAATGTCAGAAAATAGTGAAATGTGCCTGTTACAACAGCTCAAAACCCAAAGATATTGAACCGACGAAGATATAAAACAAAGAAAAGAAGAATTTCCTCAAATTTAAGAGGCACTGGTGTTTTTCCTTCACAAAAAATACTGAAAACAATTAATTGATTGTCAAAATGCTGTTGAATAATTTTCTGTGAAATAACCAACAAATCATTTCAGCGTTACCAGTTAGTATAGTATTATTTATTTATCTCCACATCACAAGTGTGTCTCAAAAGGCTTTACGATCTGTACGACACTCTCTGTGCTCAGACCTTTGATTTAGACAGGGAACATTTTTCACAAGAAAAAAAAAAAAGGAAGGACATTCAGAAAGCCCAGAGGAGGAGAGATCTGCATGGTGGGCGAGGGAGCTCCACGCTCTGCAACTTTTAAATAGACAAAACATAAACAAATAAAAAAAACATGTGTTCATCACTTTGACAAATTGCAAACTGCAAATAAATAAAAGACATGAAAAAAATGACCAGAAAGTGATGAACATGCCTTGATGTGGGATTCACATGTTTATTTTATTTTTAACAATATATACTGATATTGAATATACACATATTGTTAATCTTTTACTGATTACACCAGCGTGTTTATCAGTTTTTGTGTCCCCTGGAAACTTTTGTTATTATATACAACTTTCTGTGTCTTCATCCTGCATATATGTAGTGAAATTGGTGAATGTGTTTTATTTATTTTTACTAAATGGAGCATCAAAATAATGAAGATGTTTTCTTCATTTCCCTGCATCCTATTCATTTGCACGTGTTAAGCTGCAGATCCCTCCTCCAGGACAGATGTTAGTTATAGTCCTGTATGTTAAGAATAAAGTGGTGAGGTGAGTTACAGTGAGAAGAAAATATAATTACAATGTCAAGTAATTAAAAATTAAGCATAATATAAGGTGCAGATACTGTAATATGAAGTAAATATTAAGCGTAACGAGTTAAGAGTGTCAAGCCACAAGTGTTTCCTACGTGATATCAGGTATATAGAATGTGTATGTTTGCATGTGTTCTGTCTGAGAGGCTCTGTGTTAGAGTGTGTGTGTGTGAGAGTGCACATCTGGGATCTGTTGCAGAGCTCAGTGACGTGTGTCTCGCCTGTCCTGCAGGTATCCTGGACCAGTCTGCCGTGTGGGTGGATGAGATGAACTACTACGACATGAGGACCGACCGCAACAAAGGCATCTCCCCCCTCTCCCTGCGACCCAGCAATCCACTGGGCATCGACATAGACAAGTACGGACTGAGAACATAAGAATACACACACAAAAATCGCTCAGCACAATCACACCACCATAAACACACGCGCTCTAGTCATTGAGTCATGGTTTACATCCCTAAACAGAAACAAACTCTCCCCATATGCAGGCGTTTGAAATATTATGCCAACGCAGCAATGGCTGAACAGCCTCTAACCACTGCACACAGGGAGTGGAAACAGAATAATTGTGTATAAAACAGAGAAGACAACGGTAGAAAGGGATTTGGAAAGAGCTAAGGCAGTGACCCACACGCATGTTCGTTGCGTATACGGCCTCAGAGCAGGCAGCGTGCTGCTGCCTCCCACACGCCTGGCAGGGAGTGCAGAAGTTGTGATGTATAGTTTGTGTTGTCAGGTTCTGGCATTTCTGGGTTAGTGTTTGTTTTGTTTAGAGGGGCCGGGGGCAAGTGACCGCTCGTGACCAGAGACAAGACATTTATAAAACAGGCTGTACCATTCACTCACCTCCCGGGGTTGCATTAAACATCCAGCGTGCATAGTTTTCTCTTTGACAGACACACTATCTGTGCGCCAGTAGTTGGAGTTGATCTGTTACATGAAGGCATTCAAAAGGAGGAGATGTTTTGTTAAAAAGCATCACTCTGTTGTCTGTCGTTTCTATGCGGGTTGTGTACATCTTTATGCGGTGATGTCACTGGATGGTTATTCAGCTGTAGCTGTTTACGCCGGCTGTTTGTAACGTCATACTTGGGGCCAAGTTATAAACGAAGTGTTTAACAAGTGGAGACTGATCAGTCACTAAATTAAAAACGGGATGAATCAGACAAAGTAGCTCTCACACAGAGTTCAGAGTTCAGTACTTCCCCTTTGCTTGTTATAGACCAAGCTGCAGTGTCTTCAGAGTTTATATTATTGATTGCTGCACTACATATGTTTCCTAGCAACACATGACTAAGGGCTTCTCTATCTAAAACATTCCCAAGGGTTTTATCTGTGCAACCCACTGATGAAACACCAGTTTGAAACTAGCTAGAGGAACTTAGTGAAGAACTTCACACATAAACTGAGTGATGGATGTATAAATAGCTGGAGACACCTGACTCAGGACTCTAGAGGAAGATTTCTAGTCCAAGAATTAGTTCCATCTCTAACTTGCTGTCCGGCAGTTTGGTACACGTGATATAGTCTCTGTCTCAACATCCAACACCCACTGAATATGGAGAGCTTGAATAGTAATAAACTGTGTGCAGCTTCTGCAAATGTATAATGTAAAAGCCTTGACAGTCCACTCTATTAAATATAAGACCATGGATTATGAAGTAGTGGTTCTGTTGTATTGTTTGTTATCTACTGGGTCAGCATGAAAACAACAAGCACAACAAAGTGAATGAGACCAGCTGTGTTTTGTGTTTACCTGTATTTACCTCAAATACACACACTTACCTCTTAAAATGTTTTCATGATTATAAAATTCACGACATGGGAAAAAAAGAAGGATTTTAAAAGTTAAGTTAATATCAGTGTCACTGAAATAGTGTAGCCAAAAATATAGTATATAGTGGTAGTTTAGATATTTGAAATGAAACTTGCACTTTGACTCATTTTCATGTCTTAACCTTTGCAATGTTTCCACCTGTAGAAATATTTTATTTCCTTGATTTTTTTGTTCATATGCATGAATCTCTGTGTGTGTGTGTGAGAGTGTGTGTGTGTCATATCTACCATACGTGCCCTCTGTGCTCATGTTTGTGTGAGCATGTGTTCTTGTATATGGATTTCCTCTTTCACCAACTTAAATGCTGTACTGCCCGTGTGTTGGTTTTTCTACATATGTGTGTATAACTGCAGAGTGGGTGGTGGTGGTGGTGGTGGTGGTGGTGGGGGTTTGGTTTGTGTAGACCACGGGTCATTAGTAGAGATCAAGACTCCCTAATGAGTACTGGGTCCTCCAGGGGCACCCAGGCGTCACACACTGCACTTCCCACGCCAAGCTCTCCCAGCCTGGGCACTTCTTGGCTGCACACTGCCCCCTGCTGGATATGCTGTAGCCAACACCAAATCAAAAATGTATCTCACAATTTTCACGATCCCAAATTTCATTAATATATTTATCACATCTTTTCTTTGTTATTGTATTATCTCCACAGTTTTTACTGCACGATTGATCCCTGGTGTTTTTCTGCTAATTATATGCCCTGCATCTATTTATTGTACATCTTTTCATCTTTGTTTATTGTCCACTCCCAGAGGCAAAATCCCACAGAGTGACATGGAGCTGACATTTCCAGGAATGAGTGGAGACTTCACCAGTGAGAACTTCTCTGCAACCTGGTACCTCATAGAAAACCATGCAGGATCCAGGTAGGTCATTTGTTAAAACTAATGTTAGGTTACTGCCCTAAAGAAAAAAAAACAAACTTCTGTCCAAGCAATATGAGTCTTAATGTACTCCCCAGAAGTTAGATCATATCTTATTTTTGTCCTCAACTGAAGTAACTAGACAAGAGACACAAGACAAAACCTGCTGGGATTTAAATCCCTTTGATTTGGCGGGGCTCTCCAACAAACATGAGTCGGCATCTGGCATGTGCTGGTTTCTTTGGTTGCCTTTTCAACAGGGCAACTTGTCTCACTCCTTGCTTAGAGCTGAGATCGCTGTCAGGTAAATCCATGTGATGCAGAAAAAACATTACCTTCTACACCTGCGCCAAGTCAGTGGATGATTATGGTCCAGTAAGTGTAGTTAGCTGATTAATCAAACAAAAATGTCAATTTAATCATTTCAGTTATTTCTTTCTTTTTTCAGTTTTCTTCTGTGATATTAAACTACATACATTTGGGTTCTGTTCTGTTGGTCAGATGAAACAAGGCAGTTGAAAACCACTTCATAATTTGCTGATGTTTCTACAGACCAAGCCATTAACTGACAGCTCTTGATGAAATTATTAGTAATGAAATAAAAGTTGTTTGCAGCCCTGTGGTACAAACTGGGAGAAAAAAAGACAAAGAATATGCTTGATTTCAAGACTTTTGTTTTGAAGTTTTATTTTCTTGGCTGAATCTCCACACGGTCACTTGGTCCTTCCCAGGACAGTTATGTTACGTGGACGAGGCAGCCTGCTGACCCAAAAGCCCTGAGTCCAGTTGACTGTCATGTCAGGGCAGAGGAGAGTTATTTTGGACTCTCCTGGCTTCCTCTCCCCCCTGCTTAGCCTTCCAGTAACCCAGACCCCAGGATCCAACATGACCAGGGGCCTCTGTTTGGACCTCGCTGGGTGACTGTTTCTTCCTGCGGAGGAAACCTCACTCAAGACTCTGACACACAGACACACACTGATGCGTGTGTCCTGTTGCACAGACATACATGCTTATTATTGTGTAGTTTAACATACTTAGAAAACAAAATTGAAAATGAATTTTAAGGTGTTATAGTGCTGACATGTGCAGGTTTTAGATTGTTGGTCATACAGAATAAATTATCTGAAGACCTCAGCTGGTCCCTTTTATGGACTTTATAGACTTAATGTCTTGGAAATATTGTTTTTTTGTTTCCTCAGTTTTGAGCAGTTGAAGATTGCAGCCAGTAACCTGAAGAAACAGGCTACTAAGAAGAACGAGGGGAGTCTGGCCTATGTGAAAGGAGGCCTCAGTACGTTCTTTGAGGCCCAGGACGCTCTGGCAGGTGAGAGAGATTAACACATTTTTGTCTGCTGTGCAATCGCACCGAGTGGTCTGCAATTAATACACAAACCTCCAAATCATCACCCTCCATCTCTGCTCAGAATAGAGCTCTTGATTTTTGGAAAGTGTACAAGAGAGAGTGTGTGTGTGAGTGTGTGTGTCAGGATTTTTTTTCTCCCCACATGCGGTTTAGCAGTGGTTGATTAAAGAGTCTCATTTGGACGCTGTGTGAAAACCCTCCACTTAGTACTACTGTTACACCAGCCAACCACAACACGGCTAATTCACCTTCATCAAAATGAGATCAGCTCTCACCTGTCACACACACTCTCACTCGAGTCTCCCTACAGCCTGGAGGTGGACACACACACACACTCCCTGACCTCCTGATGCCATAAAATTTCAAGGTAGCAGAGACTGACTGCTGTCGCTCTGCCAGGTACCTCAAATCAATTGTTCACTTCATCATTCATACTTTTGTCTGTTTACTCTCTGCTCCCGCCATAGCCGCTCAGTTACTTCCGCTTACTATTTATACGTACACTTTTCTGCCTCCATCATTATTATTATTGCTTTCCGTATGTTTGTGCCCCGGTTGGGACAGAGGCAATGTTTTCATTGTTAGTGGCTGAATCTAAATAAACGGAGCAGCCCAACACAATGCAGGCCAGAGTATTAGGACTGATAGTGCTGATAACAGACCCAATATGACCAATGGGAACAATGCACAGTCATTCTCACGTTCAGACTGAGCGTGCCTACTGTGTGCCCACTGCCCCAATGGGAAATGTACAGTCTCCAGGGATGGAGGAAGCCGCACACCATGGATGGACTCAAGTGACCTGTGAACCAAGAGGTTATAGTGATGCTTTATGACCTGTGTGACAGGATTGACCTGAATGTAAGACAGTGTTAGACACCCCGTCTGCTTTACAGGAAACAACGAACATGACAAACAATAGTCAAATGGTTTTTAATTCTGTTGTATCATTTCAAAGAGAGTCAACATTAAGGGAGCAAGTTTGAAGGGACTTTCAAAGGTTTTAAATTAATGATAGCTCTGGTAATTAGCAATGTTTGGCCAGGTGGCCTGAGACATTACTCCTAAATTAATGCTAACGTTGCTCTGCGCCTGCTTGATGTGTAAATAGGCAAATGTTTGCTAATACGTTTGCTTTAGCGACTTCATAACAGTTTGTGCGGCCTCGCCCAAGAAAAATCGATTAATGCCTCTTTAAAACATAATTTTCACATGTGCAGGTTGTCCAAATTTGTTTTCAAGTGTGGCTCGCAGACATTACTTCACAATCAAGCTTTTTTTGTAGAGGTTGTAATGATTGTTTTTAGCTGCTAGTATTTTCCAGACTGTCCTGTCTGGGTGTGACATTTTCTACCCTTTCCAGTTGTTTTCACTTGTCTTTAGTTTACCTGCTTTGTGGCTACAAAACATAAGGTAAAGCTTAAAGGTTAAAAAGGTTAAACAAACTTGCTAGCTTATTAATAATAAAGCCCCAAATGCAGCACTACTTTATGTTAAAGGAACATAAGAGCGGGTACTCACTTTGTTCGGAGTTGTGAATCCCTAAATGTCTACTCTTTCAGTATAAAAATATAAACTCAAATCTGGACCAGAAGCTTGACTTAAAAGTTCATTTTTAAACTGTCTGAGTCCTGCCTCCTCACCGGGACTCATTACAGCACCACAACATCCTTTCTAGGCCAAGTTTTGGCTCTTGGTCATAAAAAATGAAGTGGTGGCCCAGAATGGATAGCTCAAGTGGAGATATTCTGTATACTAGGTATGGTCAGCCAAACCGACATACCAGCCGGCACGCTGCTAGCAGCCAGCCAGCTCGAGACAGCTCTGCAATAGCTCACTGCCAGGCCTAGTTAGCACAGCTGTTTGAGGGACTGTGAATCCTTTCTTTGTCTCCCGGCAGCGTTTGGCAGGTTTCTGTTGTTCTGAGTCAGTCCAAATGAACCTCACCTGAGAAGGAGCTGTGAAAATTTGAAAGAAATTAACTGTGAAAAAAAAAGAAATGAACAGGATGCTTGGTGTGTTTTCCTTGTTCACAGAGGTTGCTGTCGTGCTTGCAGGCCTCTCAGTCACCATCAAATCTCCTCTCCTGTTTATTTTCAGTTGTGCTTGCATGTGAGATTTTTATTGATGACTTTAATAGAAGTCTGGAGTTATTTTCTAATGCATGTGTACCGCTGCTGGCAAGGTGGAAACAAGGAAGAGAGGCCAAATCTGGAAAGAGAAATGAGGCGGATAGAAAATATTTAGACCAAACAGACGGACTCTGACTTTAATATCCATGGGGCTTCTCTCCCTCCTCTTTTTCTTGTCACCACTAATTGCTGCTTAATTGCTCTCCAGTATAGCTAACCATCTCGAACAGAAATAGCAAAACAAAATCGCATGTCTCTTTTTTAATGAACTATGAACTCTACGCTTAAGCACACAGTTTAGATTTTTGCATCTGCAAATCACAAATCTTGTTAATTACAGTTCTGTTTGGGTTAGTTAGCTAATGTTGGCTTTTGGCAAATGGAGTAACATGACTGGGAGCTCCAGCCAGCTTTTCAGTAGGGTTGTATTCTTAGAGCTTCCAGCAGATCAGAAAGTGCATGATCAAGTTGCACGGCCTCACAAGATGAGCACGGTATATGGAATGAGCTGGAAATAGATCAGCATCCATTCTTTTATGTTTGTAATTTCATTTTGGCTGAAAGATTTATCTAAATGGTACTGTAAGGATCCTGTTGTAACCACTGGATCAGTATTGGGGTTTATACTGACTCTATGAAGCAGATCTGTTATTGACAAGATTTACCAATACGTATAACACAATTTTTGTCAATGTTGTCTGTGTTTCTGACACATTTATTAAATAACAGCGTGCTGCTGACTAAGTTTTAGCACCACAGTAATTCCTTGTCTGGTGTTTCTTTATATAAAAATGATGACAGACTTTAAATTTGGGGAAAAGAAAATAATAGTATGTATGATGGTAGGTGATATTCTGACAACCTGAGACTCAGAGTCTCAGACTCAGTCACAGGTTAGATCCTCTAGATGTTAAACCCTTATTACCTTTGTCAAGTGGCCTGGTTACTGCAGTAGGAAATTGGAGGTATATTGTGGATCTAAATGATTTATAGTTTTAATGTGAAAAGTTTGTTGACTTTTCTCAAGTCTTTATTAGTTGTTTTGATTTTAAATGCTAACATTTCATCATCACTTTTGCTTACTCCACTGGCAGATTTTTTGTTTGCTAAAATATTTTACTTTGTTTGCAGAGGGGGGATTTTCTTTGCAGTAAGGAAACAAATGTTTCTGTAAACACTCCATGTGAACCACCACAGACTGCTGAAAGAAATGGAAGGTTTTGGCCGTGGCGACTGTTTGGTTGTGGAGCCTGAGCGACAAACTGAGCCATGTTTCTGAGACAGAGACACTCGGGCTGATTGACTGACTGACAGTCTGTCAGGGAGTCCAGGGTTGTTGCTACTAAAAATGTTGAAATTTGAGGTTTTTCATTGTTGTGTGAAAAGGAAGTCTCCCAGTGATGCAGGAAACGGAACGGCTACCGTGCTCCAAAAATGCCAGATTCCCAGGGCCTATTCCCTGAGCCCCCAGCCCCAGCAGGAGTCAAAACATCTCCAGCTTTAGAATCCAGGGACACTGTATTTTTATTCTTATTCATTTTTTTTTCCTCAATGGTTCCAGGAAGTGAAGCGGGAGCTGCAGCTCTTCCTCAGGTCCTGGCTGCGTGTGTTATCCGGACCCTGACCTGATGTTTAGGTTAGCTGTGACGTCATCAGCCTCTCAGTGTGTGACAGACGCAGAGGACACACAGCTGGCAACAGGGCAAGGGGGAGTGTGGAGATGTGAAGCAGACCTGCACTGTGTGTGTGTGTGTCTCTCAGTCTTCCTGTGTGTTCAGCCCTATCAATCCTGTACTCTCCCATATACACTCCCACGTCTGCGTGCTTTTGTCCTAACCTGCATCTGGCCACATTTTCTGCTGGTCGAGAGGTCCGCGAGAGGGCCAGCGACGTCTGTAGTGATTAGGCAAGGCAATGTTTGAACAGTGTGTTTTAGGAATACCTCGGTCTCTGCCTTGAGGCTTCTGTCTGTCAGAGTGGACCCACATATTTATTTACAGAACTCTCCCCCTTCACTTTGCCTCCCGCTCCCTCTGCTGTCTCCAAGCTCTGCTAACAGCCAGTATTTGTAGTGGAGCAACTGTGAGAGACGAAGGAAAGGCAGGGAAGTGGAGAGAAGTGAAATTAGAGGATTGTAGCCCTTTTTTTCCCCACATTTCTGTCTCTTAACTTCATTCTTGAGATGTCTGCTTGTTGCATATTTGAATCGCTCCGCAAGTATGTATGAGAAGGTCTCCCAAACCTTCTCCACCTCTCTTCCACTTTGTCAATAAACCCACACTGCAGCTCTCAGCACCCAGCTGCCCACTGCTGCACACCATTTATTTATTCACTAGGGTAGCCACACCGCTCGCTCTCTCGTCGTCTTTTTCTCTCTCTCTGTTTTCTCCCCTCGTTCCCTCTTTTCAAATTCCCTCTCCCGCGTAAAGCTCTTCATGCTAAGTGACGGATACAAGCCATCAGAGACTCTCCTCCCTCCTCCTCCCCTCTGCAGCAGTCATTTTTGGCCTCCAGACCTCCAGCTCTGCTCTCCCAAATGTTATTTTTCAGGCAGTTGAAACATTTTAGATTCACATTACCTCCAGGTCAAAGGGTTCCAAATGTCCCAAGACCACAAAGCTGTGCTACTAATTGCTTTGGTTAGGTGAATTGATCCGGTACAGTCACCGCTGGGACAAGGACAGGTCCTCTGCTGCGTGGGAACAGGCATGCAGGGGGGGGGGTTCAGCATCTGTGGGCGGAGAACCGGCGAGGTTATCTCCCATCTACCACTGGGTTAGGGCCTGTTTATTGTTTTACCTTCGGTTCCTGAAATTGAAAATGTTCCTTCCTACACGGCACAGAACCTAAAATTATTTTCAGATTTTTTTCCCACATTTCTCAACAGGTCATGCTAACATTTACTGTTTCTCCAATTTTATTTCAGCATATTTTGTCTATCACAATCCTTTCCAATATGAATTAATACTGACTTGTTTTGCAGCAATCCACCAGAGACTGGAGTCTGATGGCACAGAGAGAGTGGAGGGATCGATGACCCAACGACTAGAAAACATCCTCAACAGTAAGCGACTTTTCATTTAGAGTCCAACCTCGAGAGAGATCAAGACGCCCCCCATGTTAGTGCACTGGTTCACTTTGTGGGACACTTCACACATTGATAGCCGGTGACAGAGATGTATCTCAAGCTGGTTTGAGAAATTGCATTTGAATTTACACACATGAACCAGCCAATTTTCATGAATATCTTCCTGGCAGAAGTAAATTTTTCTCATTAACCTTAGTTTCTTCTTTCTAAAAGTCAAACTAATAGAGTAGGAGTCAAAGTAATGATGGGAGGGGTGGTCTGATGTTCTGTTAAGTCCATCTTCAGTGAGCAGCACTTATCACACACTCCTACACTGCCCTACACAGACTAAACACATGCACAGTGTGTGTGTTCAGTCACCTTTGTAGGTCTTCCTCTCTTTAGCAGGCAGATCCCTCAGTAGATGGTGCGTTCCCACCCTCTCATCTCATACGTGATAATGTGACTGCTCTAATGGAGGGTCAATAAGCAGATCCTTTTCCCGGAGTCTAGAGTAAATAAGCCTCCCAGCCGGACGTAGCTTTCATCCCCACAACCTCAGACTTGATGTCCCACAGCCCAATGAGCCCCCCCAAACAAAACCCAGTGTGCCAGACGCACAGCACCAATCACCAAATCACAAAAAAAGAGACGCCAGCTTCATGGCAACTCAGATTGGTGAGTGAAAAATGTGAAATATTCCTCCGTTCAGTCCCGTGCTGTTTCTCCTTCAGGGATTTCGTTTTGGGGGTGGGGTTTTGTTTTGATTAGAAGAACTTGGATTTTTTTCTATGTGACGGCCCATCCGAGGCCACCCACGAAGCCTGCTAGCTGTGCAAAGGTTCCACCAAGCTGTCTGATGAAGAGATAGCTGTCACTTTCTCCTCAGCCGTTCAGGCTCCACTCCTGCTCCTCTCTCTTGTCGGACGACGTACAGAGCAGGGAGAAAGCCAGAGATTGAAAATAAGAGGGAAATGTGGTATCAGCATTTATTTTTATAGTATCCCAGTTTCTCATTTTCTCCTGGCTCTTTCACTCTCACTCACTCTTACTCTCTCTCTCTGTCTTTCTCGTAGGAGCGAGTGACACCGCAGATACTCTTTTCCAGGAGGTCTTGGGGCGGAAAGACAAAGCCGACTCCACACGCAATGCACTCAATGTGCTGCAGCGTTTCAAGTTTCTCTTCAACCTGCCTCTCAACATTGAACGCAACATCCAGAAGGTATAATTCACACACAGATCCATGCAAAATAACACCAGAAACACCAGCTCATATAGTATGTAAATATCAACTACTTGTGTAATATGAAATAAATTCAGCTACCCTTTTCATTCAGAGCAGTTTCAGTCCCACTAGAAATGGTGTCATATGAGTCCTGAGCTGTGTGTAATGAGATATTAGATCATTCATCAAGAGAGGAAAACTCTCATTGCCCTGTATGGTGGAGGCTGTAAAAATCTATTCTACAGTCTGCATGCAGTGTTTAGATCTGGTTATTTGTGATGCCATTGTTTTCATCCTGGTGTTAATGAATCTAATCTTGAGTTCATTTAGCTGTCATAACAGGACATTGTTGTCTAAAAATATGGCAATGGAGAAAAATGCTTCCACTGTGCGGTGCACCAAGTCCTGTGGCTTAATATTCCTTGGTTATTATAAAAACAAGCAATCATGAAACCTAATGGCTCCCATGAGAAGCTTCCCATGCCATTACAAGTCCACCACCATGTGTAACCTCACCTCACTTCACTGAACTTAATTTTAGTGTCATTTTGCCTTAAACTGACCTTATAATGACAATAAAAATACATCAGAGGACATACAGTGCATAAATACATAAATATAGACATGTAATCATAACTTAGAACTACAAAAACCATAAAAAACAAATAAACCAGGGACCTAGCTAGAAACATAACACAGTGAGAGAAGTCATTTTTATATGTGATTCTTGTTACACAGGCTTTAAAAGGCGCCTCTTGATGTACTTTTTTTTGTTGCTAAAACAGAAGTGTTTTAGGCTGTAGGTTTTCCATGTGTTCATATCTGTCAATACAAGTTATCTTCAACTTCTAAATATTTCCTGACCAGTTTTTGTGTCAGCTTTTTTTTTTAAAAACTCACATTTCGGTACAGCGAAATGCTTTGTAATCACTGATTGTTCCTTCAAAGTGCTTTTTCATTCCCATTTCGCAGTCTTCCTCCAGTATGTACAGTATATTTGTCTTAAGGACGGCTGTGATCCAGAGGGTGGAGCTAGAGAAGCTTAAATACACAGTGTGTATCATGATTGATAGGTTAAAAAAAGGAAAACAGTTGCTGAACTGACTTGTTTTTCCAGGGAGATTATGATGTGGTGATCAATGACTATGAGAAGGCCAAATCTCTCTTTGGCAACACTGAGGTCCCTGTTTTCAAGAAAGGTAAACTTTTCTTTTCCTTTTTCAGTTTTCGACCTCAACAAATGAATGAAAATATCTTCCCACCTTTAAAAAAAACTGATTCTTGTCATTGTGAATCTCATTATTTTTGTTGTAGTTTATGCTGAGGTTGAGACGAGGATCGGAGCTCTGAGGAGTCTCTTGTTGGAGAAACTGCTGCAGACGCCGTCAACACTGCACGACCAGAAGCGATACATCAGGTCTCTTTTTATTTTTATAATCCTGAGACATCTCTTTCAAATCATCTGTCTGTGTTCCACCCAGTCGTCATGTTGTGGTCTTTACACATCTCATACTCTTTGATTTGTTTGTACATGCAGGAAAGAGTTAATTATACACACATTTTGCTTTACATGTTACACAGTCTACATGTCGCGTACAATTTCTAAACATCAAATATAAAGTCGTGACATATCTCTTACACTCCATCATTTGGTTTCTTTGATGTCTGTCTGTGTCATCGTTTACCAGAACTTCATCCTCCATCTACTTTCTTCTGTCTGCCTCTCACTTTTCTCCGAACACTCACTAACCTTCTCAGCTTTCTGTTGTCCCACTCTCTTGTTTCTGTTTCTATTTTTTCTCTCCCCCTTTGCCTTTCTTTCCCTCTTTTTTTTCCTCCCTTCATCCATCTATCCATTCATACTTGTGGTCTTTCCCGATTTATTATTGTTAAGACCGACCTGTCAGGATCAGAGAGACCAGTTCTCAACCACACGGCAACATCTTTCATCCTGCTGCATTAGGCACGGCTCTGAACGCCCACTCAGCTCCTGTTTACTCTTGCCATGGATGGTGGGAGCTTTGTATAAGTGTGTGTGTGTGTGTTGTGCATGAGTCTTGCTCAAACTTTTGAAAGATGCCACCTAATGAGAAACAAACGAGTGGCTTGTTCATAGGATGACAGTGGAGGGAGCCAGGCCACAGCCCAGAGTGACTCATCTGAGATCCCACAGGTCACTGAGTGATGTCCAGGACATAAACTCCTGGGAGACAGATCATGGCGGGTGGGGGTGGATGAGAGGGTGAAATGTTAATGGGGGGGTTTGATTCCTCTGGGTTTTACTTCTGTTCCTGAATGTATACATGTTCTCTGCATCTACATTTACCCCATGGAGAATAATAACTATTTTTGTCTTTTTGCTACTTTGCCCAAAAAATTCAAATATTGTTTTCACAGAGATGAATTCACACATTTATTCTTTCTTTTGCTTAGTGTTTGTCTGTGTTGAACTTTCATATTTACACATTTACAGTTTTTGCAGTTTTTTTTATGTGATCTTTCAACTTATTCTGATTAAATCCTGTATTTTAAAGCCAGTGTTGATATGAGTTAAAAACATCAGATGACAATGATAAATTGACCAATATATATTTTTAAACCTAAGCAGTAATCACACATGATTGATTATGATTTCTCAAATGTATTTATTGAAGCAGTAGCGACATACATACACTGCTCTGCCACAGATACTTTTTGCTGCTTCCACTGGAGGGTGCCAAATTTGGACATTTTCAGTTTCTACGCGGTGGTTTTAAAGGGTATTAATGAGTAATCTTTGCCCAGTAAGTCATAATGGTAACTCAGTGGATTTCTTGCTTAGTTTGATAGTAAGCATCTTCCTGTTTTGTAATGTATTGTTCAATTCCATTGTTTATAGTATCAAGAGTGTCTCTGTATTGATGCTTGAGGCCTATTTGGCTATGAATGAACTCTATGGAATTTCTGAACACACTGATATGAATCACCTGTTCTCCTTTTCACTATTCATAAACAAATGGGGGAAGAAATACAGGAAAATCTTGAATGAGTGGAGAAACAGAGGAGATTTTGCTTTCTCTTTTGAAGAGACTTCATGATTCTGTTTCCTTTATGTAATTAACAGTAAGCCAGTCAGATTTGTTGCTTTTATCATGATGGAAAGTTAAGAGTGTGTATCTCTCTCCTCCATCTTGTAATGCCACCGCTTCACAAGAATAGATGTGGAGTTTGCTTTTCTTTGAGTGTAAATTTTTCACACCTGTGTGTTTGTGCTCATGCAGGTACCTGTCTGACCTGCACGCCCCAGGTGACCCCGCGTGGCAGTGCATCTATGCTCAGCACAAGTGGATCCTGCAGCTGATGCAGAACTGCAGAGAGGAGTTCATCAGTGGCCAAAGAGGTGACTAACACACACCAGTGCACACTCACATGTCTGAGCTGACTCGCTTTACACACAAAGTGAAAAGCCCCTATTTAGCATTTCCAATCATGGGGCTGGGGGATGTCATGTGAGTCTTGAGGGTAGCTGAGGAAAGAGAGAGCCAGCTGCCTCCCCGGTCGTACCAGCTCTCTGCCTGCGCCCCCCCCGCCCGTCCTCCCTCCGTCGCCGCCCTCCCCTGCCTGTTCTGCTCGAGGCCCGGGTGTTTATTTTTTCATGAATATATGAATAAGATGAAAGCGAGGGAGCGCTGGCTTTGGATTTGGGTTTCAGGGCTTGACATGTTACTGCTCACACACACTCACACACAGCTTCACAGATGGATTGGAACAATTAACCCCAATTAAGCTGTTCCTCTGTTAAATCAGCCAGCAGAAAAATGTGGATGTGAAACCGTCCGCTCAGGAAGAACAGCGATTCGCCAACCACGCTTAGACACACATATATACACGCACATACACACTCTTACACCCATACTTACACAAAGGCACCCACGCAAATACACTGTGAGTGGGTGGCTGCTTCACATAGTGCAGCTGGAACATAAACATGTCTAATGCTAAGGGTAACAGTGGTTTCCGGGGCTCAGGCTTGATGGATCTGGGGGTTGGTTTGCTCCCTGCCTCTCCACAGTTAAATATCAACTTGATTATCATGTCAGGGATGGCCCCTTTTCAGTCCACACATGCATTCCTCAGCAGAGCAACATGTGGCAGGGAGTGAATCTGAAGTGGCATGCAAATCACATGCAACCCAGCTTTCGTGAAAATTGCTGGTCTGCAAAAATGCACATTTACTGAGAAAAACAAGCCGTCAAATCTAAATAAATAATAATATTTTAAAATTAGCCAAATGACTGTTACAATCCAGAATAATGGATGTTTTCTGATCTACCACCTTTAGAGCTGAGATCTGGTTAAAATTTAAACTAAAACAACTTGTTTGAAGTTATAGAGATATAACCTTCATATTTAAAGAGAAACCAGACTCGACTGTTTCCAGCAGGCGGGACATGAGTTGCAGTCTCCACTGTTGAGATAATCCGATTTGTAAATTCACACAGACGACTCGCTTGCTAAGACTTATCTGTGGTGGCATGAATAACGTGTCACTACCTCCACGTCTGCTAATCGAGAGAGGACAGTCATTATTCGTGTAACCACACGAGAATGCTTGTAAGGAAATTTCATTGAAAGTCTTGTTAAAGGTAACCTGTTGGGTTTTCTCATGAATAGAGGCGACTCTGTTTACATTCATGTTTCTTATCGAGTCTTGAGTGGTGTAACCAGCCTGTTTGATGCAGCTCTTTCTTGATTTTCTGATTATTTTTAAAAAAAAAAAACTTTCCAACCTGTTCAGTGGAGTAAGAGGAAAAGCCACTGGCAGGAATATGTATCGTGTCACCTGCATGCTTGTGTGCGTTCACATGCATCCTGGACACCACCTGACCTGACCTCCTGTTCAATCCCCATACTCATAAATGGAACATAATTAATTTAAGATTGTGTTATCAACCTCTGATAACACAAAAAGTCCTGTTGCAGTTTTTGTGATGCTCAAAAAAAAAAAAAAAACTGCAGCTGTTTCTGTTGTCATAATTGGAAAGTCTTTTTAGTCCAGTTGTCATCCTGTAACCTGCAATTCTGATTGTGTCCACTATGCCAAAAATGGTTTTACAGCCTAGAATTGTTCCTGAGGGTTTGGTTTGGTTTGGGTGCGAGTCAAACACACAATATAAACAAAACAGGGACCCGTCAAAACAGCATGACTACTCGTCAAAAACTCACAGCACACTAACGTGCTTAAACGTTTTTCTGCTGAGGACGGTCTTTGTGTTTACACATACAGAAAGGTGCGCACTATCCCTCTGTTTTTCTGTCATTTCTAGTCTTTTTGTTTGCTGCAGACAGCTGTCTCCTGTCCCCTCTGCTGTCACACGCCCCTCCTCTTCCCCTCACGCACACCTGGTAGCTATTTACCATCCCCGGTCCTTGCTGCTCACCTCTCGCCCAAGTACGAAACCCGTGCCTCCTGAAACATCCCTCCACCCAGGCAGCCCTTGAACAGCCACGATCATAAAACCACATCCACTACATTCCCCCAAACCCACTCTTCCTCCCTCTTCCTCCCTCCCACCCTCACCTCCCCCTCTCCTCTCATAGAGCCAGGATCCCCCCTTACTGGTACCTCACAGCCAGCTCCTCTGCTGGCGGCCTCCTCTTCCTCCTCGTATCACATGTACCACCTCGGTGTATTCATACGCCATCTTTTATGCTATTGTCAGCATCACACGTGGCAGAGTTTATTCCTCTCTGATGGATCAGCCATGTCTGCAGTTACTCATGTCATTTTCTCTGTCTCCTTTGTTTCCCAGTCAGGAATATGAGGCCAGAGGTCGTTCTGGTGTAGTTATGCTTCCATTAATTACCCTATAAATTGCCTTAAATGCGAAATAGACCCATCAGCCTTTGCTGGAACAAAAGCCCCGAAACCAGAGTTTTCTTGTGAGGAAGCATAGCAGTGTAAGTTGCTTCCGTATGTCTAAACATACTCATCGTGCCCTGGTGCTGGAATCTGACTCTGCCCAATTCAATTATAAACTGCAGTACTCTTATTTCCTGAACAGCGCTTCTTCTGCCAATGTCAATACAATTAGCAGGAAATTTTGTTCGTAGGAAAATAGGTTTGTCAGTGAATAATTAGAGGGAGTCTAGTGTTCATGCGTTTGACTGGGAAACATGCGGTTGTGATTTCAGGCCAGTCAGTAATACTCGAGGAGAAACGAGTTAATTATTACACTTCAGTTAACATGTTCGTTAGATAGCTGTTTGCATATGTATCAGTGCTGGGTGGTATATTCTTAAAGCTCATTATTTCAAGTTTTACTTTCCTCCAGGAACTTAACAGGTTACATTTATTTTGTATTTATCTGTTTATTCTGGATTTTAAAATGTGAAAAATGAAGATTTAAACGATCTAAAAACCAAGCAGAAATTCAAATTTTAGAAACACAGTTTGCAGGCAAATACTGGTAGTTTTTCTGGTGCTCTGTTTTAAAAAAAAACAAAAAACATCACCATTTTCATCTTTCCTACTGTTACCAGACATATCTTTTGAACAGTCAGTGCTGCAAAAAAACTATATGGTGGTCATTTTTTGCAGCAGGAAGCATAACAGCTTTTGTTTCTTTGGACATAGAATAAAGTTGAAAATCTTTAAAAGATTGGTGTATTTTTGTGACGACAATTAACAAAAACAATGAGTCTTTTTTATGCTGTAGTGTGGGAATTATACTACATTTAAACAGGAATCTATAAGGTGTGTATGTGTGACAGAAAGCAGGTTTGTGTGGTCCGGGTCAGTGACCCCTCAGGGAACAGGAACTCATCGGACCTGCAGAGAAGCCTCAGACCTGATGAGGAAGTGAGCATAGGTGGCACACATTGTCTCAGTGTCTTCAACACACATACACAACGGTTCCGACATTTTAACCTGAAAAACTTTAGCAAGAAAACAACATGGTCGCATAATGAGTAGTCTGAACTTGCAGAACGGCCTCTGCATACATGCACACTCACACCTAAACTGTTACACACACATAGACTTGTGCATTCTGAGGACTCCGGGGGTTCAGCCGACACCTGGATCAACAGCAGCTCTCATCCCTGTAAAAAGAGAGGAAAACATCACAGAGAAAGACCACACAGCTCCATATGGGCCATTTGTGTGTATGTGAGTGTTTCTGTGATGTGAGAAAACTTCGTCTGTTTACAGATAATCTGACTCAATTGAGAATTTCCTTACATTTTCTAGACTGGATGGCTGGGTTGTGTGCACGGCCACCTCGACCGCATTTGCTCCTCTGCTTGGGGATTTCTCAATACTTGCTTACACACTACATTCAGTCTGTGACTCACTGGTTCACTTTTCTCTGTGTGTGTCAGACACATGTTTTGGAAATGTGGCCATCCGTCTCCCTCCGTTTAGACACACTACATGTAGGCGTATTGCAGCGTTGCACGAACCTGTTTCATTTTCATTGTAGTAAGTTCGATCCCCTCTCAGCACTGCAGTGTTTCACTTTCATTCTTGTTTGTTAACTTTCACCTCTTCTTTTGTTATCCTTAAGCAATCTCACAGATTGATTGCATTAAAGTTATCTCAACGAGCCGAGATAGGAGTGTGTGGTTGCAGAGGGACTTTTCTCATTTATCGCTGCAGCACAGCTCCCTGTCGCCATCTAGGGGAGCTCTGGAGCTTGCCTGAGGAGCAGACATAACTGAGCCCAGTGTGGCCGGTGTAAACCCACTTCACCCCAGCACTCACAAAGCCCACAGCTCTGTTTCCTCACCCTGGAAACAACAGGACATTCTCTCAGCTGTGGGCCAGGGCAGAGATGGATCAGAACACAAATAAAGAAAGGCCGAGATGGCCGAGGGAGGATTGTTTGGTGTGAAAGCCTGCTGAGCTTATTGAGGAATGTGGAATTATGAAAATGGCTTATTTGATTATTTGATATGGTGTGTGTTTCTTTTCCTCCCCCCGAGTTCATTTCTCATCTCCTGCCCCCCTCCCCTCCCCCTTTCTCCTTTCGTTATGTCTGTCAGTGGGTGTCGGAGCTCTGGACCTGGAGGGGGATACCCGTCTGCTGGCCCTCGGCAGGCTCAGCCACACTGCGTCTTTGAAGAGAGGGGGCAGCCTGCGAACGCCGCGACCCAGCAGTGAGTACGACATCACTTCACAAAATCACCCACTCACTCCGTGCTTGGGAGGGGCTTCCCTGACGGAGTTAAACTCTTTGTTTGTTTGTGTGTGGAACACTTTTGTGACACGCACTGTGCTTAGGGGAATCACAGCATAAGAGTATAAAGAAATTGCAGCGAGTCTCCTTACATCACAGTACAGTAACACCACAAACAGAAAACAAATAACTGGAGCCTGCTGTGCCAGGAAGTGAAATGATTCCTTGAATTACACAATCACACTGACATATTTAAGTTTAAATGGTATATGGTTATATTATTCATCCTTGAAGTTTCCCATCACTTTTCAGTACAGCATAGATGTGTATTGAGCATCTGTGGGTTTGTGTTTTATGTGTTTATCTTTGTTCCAGCCTGGCGCTTTGAAACGCCACAGCAGGTGCAGTTTGTGGAGAAGCTGTCAGATGTGGTGATCGGTCAGCTGCCGAACTTCTGGAAGCTTTGGATCTCTTATGTTAATGGAAGTCTTTTTAGCGAGGTAAATACAACCTGGGCAGCCTGTGGCGTCAGAAAAAAACCCTGCATACAACACACTTTAAACAATCTGTTCGCCCCAGTTCTCAAAACGACACTTTCTCGCTTTCCTCGAGTGGCATATAGAACAGTTTTGGTTCTCTTGCCCAGGTTTTAAGAAATCTGTCTGCGATTTCTTCCTCCATTCCAAAAAAAATGGAAGTGAATAGGGTTTCATTTGTGGTTCTCAGAGTCTTAAAAAAGTGGCAGTTCTTTAAAAGATCAACAGCAACACATCCTTCTAGAAACAATATCTCTGTTGAGCTGCTTTCTACCATAGAAACAATCCCCACAAAGAAACCGTTGGTGACAGAAAATACGTTTCGTGATAAGTTGGGTGGACTGACCCTTTAAGTTTGAGGTTAAAAAAATCCCATTGACTCATCAGCCCTGTAGAGGAAAAAAGTCATTTTTCATTGTCTCTCCAGATTACAGAACCGTATCAATTATTTTCTTTGAGTGTTTCCCTTGTGCACAAGAACATCACTTATTTGTCTTTCTAAATTCTGTGTTCTAGTTTCTGGATGTGGTGTTTAATCAAAATGTTTCATGTTAGAAAAGCATAAACGTTTCTTTGTGTGTGGGTTTAGATATGAACATTAAAATGATGAACCATCACACTATTCCCACGTTTACAAAAAGGCCTTGACCTGTTTGTAATTAAAAGTAATTGATCTAATAAAACCCACTCAGCACCTGCAACTGTGGAGAGTGAATCATTCTTCTTGTTTTCACATGATATCAAACATCAGTGTTTCTGGGTTTTTCTCTGCAGACTGGAGAGAAATCTGGGCAGGTGGAAAAATCCAAGAAGAACGCCCGACAGAGGCAGAATGACTTCAAAGTACGTGGCTTTGTGACTCTTATTTACACTAAAAATGTTATTTCTGAGATTCTGACTCACCACAGTTATTTTTAAAATAAATCCTAACCCTGTTGTTTGTATGTACGCTGCCTGTTTTATAGAAAATGATTGAGGAGATCACCAATCGGCTGGTGAAGCTTATTCGTGGGGCTCTTCTCCCCACCACCCTGCCACAGGGGGAGCTGAATCTCTTCGGAGGCTGGGAGAACAAGACGGAGCTCACTGGAGCCTGGCTTACACAGATCATACACACCGTCAGGTTCTCACACTCTTCTCACATTGTGTTTGTTCTGACATGGTTATACGCAGGAGTTTGGAGACTTCAGGGCTGCAGTACACTTTCATGACCCACCCTCTCTCTCTCTCTGAACGTTGTCTCCCACACAGGGCTTGCCATGATGCTCTGTCCTCTATGGAGATCCCAAATGATTTGCTGCAGGTGATCCATGATCTGCTGCTGGAGTTGAGAGTTCATTGCCTCATGGTGACTCTGCTGCACACTACAGAAGGTGAGAGAGGACTAATGAATGGAATAGTTTTCACTTTTTAATTATCTTCACTGAAAAATAACAAGATTTTAAAAATATCAGTTGAACAGAAATTGTATGTCATAAAGGCATTGTGTTTGAAAAATGGGAACTTTTTTTTTTAAAATATATTTGCTCCTTGTTTTTAATTATCAAAATGAACAAGATGAAAATGAACACCCAATTTTCATGCCACATGCCAGCTTTAAGCAGGTTTTAAATATGTAGCGTGTCAACATTAGGTTTGCTGAAAAACGTAAGCACACACACACAAAGGCCTGATTTCTGCATGTGCTGTTGTTGTTGCACTGGTGACACAATGTTGAACTGTGCTGCTACATCTGCACAAAACTGTGCAAGCTGCAATGAATGTATTTTTGGATGGAGGTAAAGCAGCACTGGGAATATCCTGCAGAACAAAAGCACAGGTATCAACGTACTGTCATTCTGAAATCGCAGTTTGATTGGTAGCCGTTGGTGCATCAGTTGTATCATTTCCTGTTAGTTAAAAAATGGTAAAGCACATTTGTTGTACACTAACTGCAAAAACAGTAAAAGGATTAGTACATAGTGCATATTGTACACAGTTGGGATGTGGTATGGAAATGGGATAAAGCAAAAGGTGAAATTATTTTGTGTGTGTTTTTCTTTGCTTATTAAAAACAGAGAATATCCCTCTGCTGTGAATAATGATAATAAAGAATAAGATTTACATTTTTCCCAAGAACACAGGAGCGAGGCAGTTTCTCATCAACACTGGAGGTTCATAAATATGTCATTTCTTTGAACAAACACAAAGCAGACAGTAAACTCACATATCTGCTAATTACTGGATTCTTCCATTGAATATTCAGTGGTCAGTGTCCTCAACTGCCACCTTAACCTCATATAACTTCTAGGGTAGTAATGGAGAAAGTGTTATGAGACTAAAACCAGACATGCTTGGTTTCATTTGTGGTTAGGCATGGTCATTTTGAGAAGAGTGACTGGTTTTCACTCAACTTTCCCCCACACTCACATCACATCAAATTGTGGTTTGGCCAGAAAGTGTTTGATTTTATATCATGTTGTGGTTTTCCCTCAGAAACTCTTTATTCTGTTTATATTTTCATTGTATTGACCCTGTATGAAAGTGATCACACTTCATATAAGGAAAGGCTCTATTGTTTTGTCTGTAGACTGTAGAGAGGTTTCAAGTTATCGCCCTTTCGATTCATATTTGTGCTTTTTCTTGACACTCAGATGTTAAGAGGCTCGCTGAGAAGGAGGACTGGGTTGTAGATAATGAGGGAATCACCGCCCTGGTAAGGCTGTCATTGCATCAAGCGGTACTTCATATTTCATAATGAAAAATGACACATACTCCAGCAGAAGTTCACAACAGATTTGCATTGAAATCTATTTCAGTATTGCACTTTGCATGATCCTTTTACACTTTTTAGCTGGCAGCATAGATGCGTAGGCCTTTTCCTCTCAAGGAGAGGAAAGAAACTGGCTTTGTGGTAACACAAAAGTCAGTTTCTAACATTTGCTCTGATAGAATTGCTTTTGTTTTCTGCAGCCTGTGTTTGTAATCTGTGCTAACATGGCCTGTTTCTGACATTGGTCCCTTTTTTTCTCTCTAGCCTTCACAGTTTGAACAGTGCATGGTCCAGATGCTGCAGTCGCTCAAAGAGCCTCTGGAAATTAAATCAGGAGAGATCAATGTAAGAGAATCACCTGCAGTGATTACAATGTGAATACAGTAACTACTGAAGAATTTGTATGATAATCTTAACCACCCTCTTGACTTCCTCAATTAACTTTATTGGGTGCCATGTTGATACTCTGTGTTTTGGATTCCCTGCTCCATATTTTCAGGTTTTATACATATCTACGTTATAGATATTTCTTGTGAACATCTCATACTTAAAGTCTTCCCATTGCAGAAGTGATTGAAGTCCAAATGTATCCCAGGATGCTGCATGGAGCATGGAAGTCCCTTACTGGAATCAAATTCTTTGCCTACATAGGTTTTTTTTTGTAGTCATAAATCCAAGGTGCAGCAAACCCCACTTAGTTCCCACAGATATAGTGTCATCATAAATAAGTGTCTCATCATTGAGAAGCGTAGTCCTGATTATGCTTTTTAGCTGTGTACTTTAGCTGCTAATCATGAAACTGTTCCTTTTTTGGATCTGTTTAATACCCATTATGAACATGTTTCATTTAAATTAACAAACATTATTCTTCCTAATGGAGCACTGATACACGGCATAACATATCATGGCAACAAAAACTTAACTTGAAAAATATTTAGACAAAGCATGTTTTTTCTGATGCATGATGTTGTGTTGTATCTTTCCTGCAGGTGCTGCAGTTAGACCAGGTCCAGGATCAGGCCGCAGAGCTCATTGTGAGCATCATGAAGGTAAGATCTTTCAGCCTGCGGCCAAAATCCAAATCTAAGATGTTCTTAACAACACGTAGGAAAGCGTTGGATTCACAAACCTGAAGTCCTGAAGCTTTTAATTCACTGTTTAATAGCTCCTTTACGCTGTCTTGTTTTGTGCTGTCCCACATTTCTGTCGACCATCACATTATCACTCATGAGAGAAATGTGATAAGTCTTGGTCTTTGACCTGATAAAAATACAACTTGAAATGATGCAGGGTACACTGGCGCGCTAACGTAATGCTACTGCCTAAAACATATTTACGTCAAACTCTCTTTGCAGAATCAGCACTTCATATATCTCCTTTCCCAGGCTGCAGCAGTCTCCTCCCTCTCCTCTGTTTAGATTTAAACGTTTCTATCGTGCCTCTGCTTATATCTGTTTTTTTTAATCACACACAGATTCCCACTAAGATCTTATTTGCCACATTCTCACATACTGTGACATGAAGTGAACTCGCACCACCGTGGGACCTTACAATATATTCACTGTCCCCTGCAGCATAGACTCACCCTTGTGTCACTGTGTCTAAGATCTACATCTGCTATGAACTGAGCGAGTTTATCACGTTGAGAACAATATGAGTGGATCATGTTGTGTTGTGTTTTTCACAATACGCCTGACAACTGTGTCCACGTGTTTCAACTCAGGTTTTCATAAACTGCTTGGAGCAGCTGAGCACTAAGACAGATAGAGACATTGATACATCTCAGTAAGTGTTTTTTTGTGTGTGTGTGTGTGTGTGCACTTTTTATCTTAGATTGAAGTGTGTTTGATAGTAAATTCATGTTAAAATCTCTCCTGTGTGTACAGCAACATCGCAATGGACTTGTCCTCTCCGGACAGGTTTACCGGCATTCAAGAAGGCTTCAGTCCAACATCTGTAAGTGTGATGTCTTTTTTTATTATTTCCTTTACACTGTTGGGGGTTAATACACCTTAAATCCCACTTCTGGCGACTGCCATCGTCACCGAAGTGTGGGCTCTCTCCTTTACACAACAAGACAAACGTGTCTCACTCACTCAAACCACAAAATGTTATCAGGCTGTTTCCTGGTTGTGGACAAGAAGCAGATACGTCCTCATTTCCTGTAACTTGTTTGAGATGTTAGTGAAGGGGGTTAAGCGGAGGGGAGGAGGAGGACGAGGAGGAGGAAGAGCAGGGCGTAGAGTGCTTCTGGTAAAGGGAAATGGAGCAAGGTGCAGATGGGGTTTCCCCAGCCCCAAATATGTGAAGCAGGGGTGAGGCAGCCAGACACGGCTGAGTGCAGCTGACCAGAGTTAGGACTGGTGTCACTCCGTGACTTGACAAGCTGCAAACCAGCACGTACAAACTACGACAGCACCTGGCCGCCATTAATAGACAGATATCAATTTATATCAGCCCACTGAGGTCTTTCACCCCATCTGTAGTGAGTGTGAAAAATAAAACGCTGCAGCTGAGGACATAATTTGTTGAAGACAAGTTTGAAAAGTGAGACACTTTTGGGAAAGAGGAACATTTCTCGGGACTATTTTTTGCAGAGGGCAGTTTAAGAAAAGGGAATGTGAGGACATTTTAGGACAACCAGGACATTCTGGAAAAGTGAGAACAGGGGAGAGGAGATCATAGTTTTTTTGAACATTTTGGAAATGGCCGAGGGAAGTGAGGATGTGAGATCATTTTAGAAGCGTGAGGATATTTTTGAAAAGTGAGACACTTTAGGCAAATGAGGAATTGAGAAAAGTGATAACATTTTTTGGATAGTGAGGGTGTTTTTTGGAAAGTTGCGAACAAAGAGAGAAAAGTGAGGATGTATTTGGTAGTAGGGTTAAGACTTAATTTTAAATCAAGATTAGAGTCAGGTTTAGGTGGGAATAAGGGTGGAGTTACACTTAAGGTGTGATGGTTAGGAGCCAGGGCATATGTTATGTATGTGAGACTCCTCACAAGTATAAACACCATGTGTTTGTGTGTGTGTGTGTGTGTGTGTAGGAGCAGCGTCTGCTGATCATCCTCAGTAACTGTCAGTACCTGGAGAGACACACCTTCCTGAACCTGGCCGATCACTTTGAGAAACATGGCTTCACAGGGACAGAGAAGATCACACGGGTCAGTACCACACAGCAGTTTTTTTTTTTTTTTTTTACCAAATCATAACCACAGCTTTGTTTGTGAATAACTGTAAGAACTTTAGCTAAAGGAAATAATACTCAGCTCTGTCCCACACTGCTGATGAGAAATGTGTTGTGTTGTCATTAATAATAAAGCTGATGAGAGAAGCTGAATATCCCTCTCTGTCTTCTGAGCAGAGATATGACTCTTTAAAAAAAAAAAAAAAAAAAGTAAAGGTCATTGTCATGAAAGCTCAGTTCCACATTTCAACTCCTTTCTCTTCTTCACACATACACAGACACACTCACACAACTGCACACAATGACTAATGGCTGAATCACAAAGCAAACAAGTGTTCGGTTGGTTTTCCAGTAAAAATGGGTGAAGATCATTTTCTTTGAAAGATTGATTTAGACTTCTTCTCTTGTGTACTTAATATTTAGAAAGCAAGATATGGGTGACAGCTTGTCTAGATTTTAATCTATACAAATATCAGACACATCTATGAGCATGAATTATTAGAATTCCCCCATCATGTACCCACTATACAACTGTACCACTATGTAGTGCAGCTGTCTCATTACACATTAACACAGCAAAAGGTTATAAAATACCACAAATTTCCAATTAAAAGATAAAATATCAACAAACAAAACTGCAATAATATATATATATATATATATACACACACACACACACATATGGTTATTATATTGTGATGCTTTTTACATAGTTAAGATTTTAATCTAGTTGGAACAACAGATGAAAAACTAATAGAAGTATAAAAAGGAAACACACTTTATCACTTTGATCATCAACTTTTTAAATAATAATTTTGCACACAAGTGAATTTGTCATATTTCTATTGGTGCTGAAAAGACTCGTCAACACTAGGCGACAATTTTGGCTTCACTGTCTTGCCCAAGGACACTTTGGCACTGATGTTTTGATTCTACCTGCTGAGCTCCTGTCAATCAGCAAATCATCCAACAGCATTTTTTTTGTTAAGGTTAGAGTTAGAGTTAGAGTTAGGGGGCTGGGTTAGGGTTGATTTATTTTCTACCATTTTCTGAACTAGAAGATTGAGCAAAACAAGGTTAAGAAACTACAGTCATGCTAGCAGCGCTGTGAGACTGTACATGCACCACTGAGCTAAATGCTAATGTTAGCATGCTTGCTTACATGCTGTCATCAAAGGATCATCAAAGTCAGAAGGCTTATTCCTCTGGGAACTATGAATGTCTTTAAATAAAACCATGAATAAATAACTAATGAGGTATTTCACTCTGGACCAAAGTGGTGGATTGATCTGCACTGACATCCCTGGAGCCGTGCTGCTAGTGAACAGTTGTATCCCCTTATCATTATATATACCAGCACTGGAGGAATATTCTATTTTCCATCTACAAACAAAGGTGCGTTAGTGAATTTCAGAACAGGAATCAACTTAATTGGCAAAGTATTTTACACTTAGAAGGAACTGACTCAGGTTGACACAAATATAGACCGACAACAAACCTGTAGTCACCGTTTACAGCAAAGATGTGAAAATAGATTTATTTATATATGTACATGAACAACAACAAGACTAGAAACACACAGTAACTATATACAGATTAAAGTACTGATGAAACAAATATAAACATAGGTAGTGGTTTGGTTTGTGTGGCAGTGCAAAGACTGCTTCATAAATATGTATGGAGGTGAATTATGCATTTCCGCTGATGGGTAGATTTATATGTACATCCTGCTTAGACTTAAAAATGACAGTGAAAAGATTTAATACACTTGTATTTGTCTGTTTTTTGTGCTCTGCCTTCGACCTGCCAGGTGAGCGTGGACGCTGTGCGTGAGCTGGACAGAAAACTGTTTGAATCCTACATCGAGAGACGAGCCGACCCCATCGCAGGCTCTCTGGAGCCCGGCATCTACGCCGGATACTTTGACTGGAGAGACTGCCAAACACCTACAGGTACTGTACAGCAGAGCCTCACTGGAAGCACACTCAGTGACAAAGTCTGCGTGTGTGTGAAAAGGTCTGTACACTCTCCTCATGTTTCATAATGAGAAAACCTGGGATGTCAGGCTGGGAAATCACCCGCGGCAACCACTGACTGACCCCGTTAATATCATGAATTAGCTCACAGCGGTCCTGTGGGATGAGAACTCGACATGTTTGGTGCGATATGGGTTGCTGTGGTTCACATTTGTCATGTGTAAAGTACAGCTCTTTGATGACTTACTGTAAACACCGCTGAGATCATTGTATTGGTCCCCCCTAAAAGTCTCGTGGCCTTTGTGTTTGCCTGTGGGTGTGTAGCAAGGTGTGTTCATCAGTTTAGTTTGACTTATTGCTCACCAGATGTGCTCCAAACCTAGGTGAAACTTAAATGTGTATATGTGGTTTACCTTAGCACAGGATGTGAAGCAACATGTCAAGAGAGTGTGTGTGAGAGCTCTGAGTGAATTTTCAGATGGGCAGCAGCTTTATCACACAGGTTTTTAAAAAGCAGTATTGATCTAAAGTTGGGCCTCGGTCTGGTTTGTTCCTGCCGCTGTGAGTTGGTGTGTTTGGGCTGCTTGTGAAAGAGGAACATTTTGGACACTAAACCACAGTTCTAGGATATGATACTTTCACTTGTTGCACTCTTTGTGTGGGACTCATGTTAGTGTGTGGGTGCTGCAAAGCATTAGAAATCCAGTTTCAGTACTTTCAGTCTGTTGTTGCCTCTTGTTTCACTGTTAGTTTAAATTTCCATCAACTGCAGCCTCTACTGCCTGTCGTCATCCTCACAGCACAGAATGCTGTATTGTTTACAATGAAAAAATCTTCCATAGCTGCACTTCCACTTAAACACATTTGCATTATTTTCTGCTTGTGGTTGAAACCTGTCATTATCAGCAAAATAATTTAGACATCCTCTTGTGTAGGCACATTTTATTAACACCTACAGTATGAAATTTTTCTGTTATTTTGCTTCAGTGTGCACAGTTACTTGTCTTCACCCTAGATCACAACAATCCCCAAAATCCCCTTAATCATGAATAATCAAAGATGGCTCCTTTTGTGCTTTTATTTTATCTAGAGCTTTAGCTACAAGAACAAATCAATACCAAAATTATACTTCCTTCAATAGTTTTCTTTTTGTGGGTATAAATATGTCTATGAAATAGTTTTTTCTTGGAACACAAGCAGCAAAATGCTGAATGAAAAGTTGCAACTCTTTGGATCCTCTCTGAAGAGCAGCAACTGTTGCCTTTTGTTTTCCATAAACGCTCACATACCAGCAGCTCAGGATTCGCCCCTGTCTCATTTCACTTTACATTCAGATTTTTAACTTTGCAATGCAGCTGCTGTGTGTTGCACTTTCGACCCGTCAAAACCGGCCTGCAGCTCCACACACTTTACGTTATGTCATGTCTCGAAAACAGAATTTTAAGTACAGTCTCTGTCCTTTTAACTCTCTGAGCATCTCATTGTGGGTTTCTCTCCCTCAGGTGTGAGGAACTACCTGAAGGAAGCTTTGGTCAACATCATCACAGTGCACGCTGAGGTACGAGCAGCCCACACACGTCTTCCACCAAGCGCTGTTCACACTGTGTCTTTGCCTTTTTCCTCCTTCGCCTCATCCTTTCATCACCAACTTTCTCTGTCTCAGGTCTTCACGGTTTCTAAGGATCTGGTGCCTCGGGTTTTATCTAAAATTGTTGAGTCAGTCGCTGATGAGATGTGTCGTCTTATGCAGTGTGTGTCCTCCTTCAGCAAAAACGGAGCCCTGCAGGTACACACTGACATTCACACACATACACACACTTTCACCACTCATAGTAAGACCCTGACTCATAAGTCGACCCCCACCAGCAGAAACTTGTTGGGGATTTACCTGTCATTTCTGATAATGCCATATTTCATTTCAAGCTACCAACTGCTGACAGTTGACAGGGTTCGTTTGATTTAATCGGCTCCTTGTTTTTTTTGTAAACCTCAATCCCACCCCACCCCCCCTCACCCTGCATCATCCTCAGGCTCGTCTTGAACTTTGTGCCCTGAGAGATGCCATAGCCGCCTACCTAAACGCTGAAAGCAAGTAAGTGCAACACAAACACACGTTCACACGGTGGCACAGACGGGAACTCACATATGTGCCCGGTGATTTATGGTAGCGAATGTCACAGACATAAATCTTTGCAGTCGCACATCCCTCACTACAATCCCTATTTATGTTACTTGGTGGGTTATGGAAAGGAAGTGAAAGTAATCTGGTTCTGCTGTGTGCATGCACTGTGGTGTGTGTGTCTGTGCATACATGTATGTGTTCGTGTGTGTAGGTCAGTGTGTAGGCCTGCATACACACATACTGTAGGTTTACTCTGAACTGTCTCTGGGTTTTATTGTCAATAAACAAAGATGTAACTGAGCATCTTTTACACAGTGCCAGCTTCAAACTGGCTTTGGACGCCCTGCCTCAGTTACACAGCGGAGCTGATAAGAAGTAAGTGTCATACTGGTTCGTGTTACTAATAAAGGTGATTGTGACCTTTTGTTGCTCTGACTTAACGATTAATTTCAAATGATTCATGCATTTTTTTTTATCTTTATTTCTGCCAGATTACTGGAAGAGCTGCTAAACAAGTTTAAGAGCAGCATGCAGCTGCAGCTAACCTGCTTCCAGCCCTCCTCTGTCCAGCCTGTAAAGAGATAAACTTCAGTCCACTTTATCTCCCTCTGCACTGTCTTTGTCTCTTATCTACGTGGAAACATCAAATGAACTTTAACTGTATCTTTTCTGTTATCACTTTGTTTGTATCACTCATCACTTTTTCAGTGTCACTTTCAATTTCTGCTTCACTAGATTGGACACAAATGTCTGTTCATCTAATCTTGAAGACACTAAATGAGTTGATTTCATTGTTACTGTGCAGGACAGTCCCAGTTATGTTGGTTATGCTAATCATGTACGGCCCCTCACGAACCCAGCAGCCACTATACAAGAGGCTAGCTTGCTTATTTGAAAGGGGAAAAAAAAGTTCTGGGTCATCAGTGGGATGTAGCACGTAGATAAGTTGGCGTCTGTCCCCAGAGTGAAATATCTGTCCTGATCACTTGAAGAATGTGCTTAAGATTTAAAGTTGCTGTTGATGCTTTCTACTGTGTCATTTCATTTGCCAAATAAAGTCAAACAACCTGCAGTTAAAAGTGAAATGTTAAATGAGGTTGTTTTTGTCAAATCAGATTTGGCTTTTGAAAAAACAATCTCAACTGAAGGTGCATTTACTAACTTGTTTCTGACTGTTTACATTCACATTTACTCACTCAGCAGACGCTGTTTATCCAAACAGACTTACAAATGAGGGACAATACCCGAGCTTCCGTACAGTAGGAGACGTTGGAGTAAGTGCTACGTCCTGAGCTTTGTCAAGAAGATAACATGCAGGAAAATCAGGTAAAGAACAGAAAGTGTGAGTTCAGCATGTTATGGATGTTATTAGTGTTAGGAGAGGACGTGCTCTCAGAATAGATGAGTCTCTCAGAGATTTTCTGCACTGATTGCATTTGGCATGACTACACTACACTGTTATCAACAGATGATGCTTCCTTACTTGTCATGGAACTGTAAATGTTCAAACTTTCCATTATTCTGGATGATTTTGGGGTCTCTTGTCCATGTCAGCTTAAAAATTGAGCTTGATAGTTTACTCCTTATTTGGTATGTTGAAGTTTAAAGACATGTCAGATGCTTCAGATGACTACTCCATGCACAGTAGCACTTCAGCCAGGGCTGCAGAACAGTAAGGATATCTTTACTCTTTTGCAAGCTGTAATGTTGCTATAATGTGTGAGTTCACATTACCTCTACCAAGGCCACACAACTTTTAAGCATCTGTTTCCAGATCTGCAGCAAAATCCACATAAGCAAGCCGCTTGGTTTGATACCAAATTAAGTCAAATCTCAAGAAATGGATGATTGTGGCAGATTTTTTGGCTAAGGCTCCAAAAACACCAAAAAGTAATCATTCATTCCTTGGCCCACAGCCTCTCCGTCCACCAAAATTCACTGACATCATGCATTTCTTAGCAATCCCCTGAACTAATTGGAGAAAAGAACATGTCTCTCCTTGGTAGAGGGAATCATACTAATGTGATCTTGTAAGTCTCTCCTCATGACACAGTTATCGTCGATTCTTTGGAGTATACAGAAGACAAAAATGTGTGTATATAATTGAAGACTATTAGCATAGTTCAAATTTCTTGCCATTCATCCTTATATTTGAGCTAAATCTCAGTCAGTGTGGCAAATAAAAAGCTAAACCTGCACACAACAGCTGTACAGACAAAAGTATGAGTATGCCAGTGTGAACTACACTTGTGCACAGTTTTGTTTTGCAGTGCTGTTGGATTGCTGGTAGCTGTTGGTTAGGTTAACGTTAATGTGTCCCGCCCTGTGCAAAATGTTCACATACGAATGTTCCCATCTAATCTTTAAAGCTGTCGTCAGATCCATGTGTCACACTGAGGTGAACCATTTTTGCATTAGTGCTCATTTGCATACAGTTGGTTTGTTTGTACCATGGTTTAAACTAGCGGGTTTACCCATTCATCTCTGGAGCTCCAGCTCACCAGTTCACTCATGCTGTCTGGCATGTCAGCGTCTAGCTCTCTGGGAGGGGAGTGATTGCAGGCAGGGCGTATGCAGGGTGGGGACACTGTGGGCCGTTAGTTGGGGCAGCAAACAGAAGAGGCTGTAGTTGAATCCAAGAGGAAGACGGTGACAAAAGAAAGCATCTTTATGGTTGTGGGTGTAGGGACTTACAGAGTGAGCAATACGGTTGTGGTAGGTCTAGTCACTCAGGCAGAGGAGACAGACAGCAACACGCCCACAGCTCACATGAGAAAGTTTTACAAGACATGTAGGGTTATCTGAGGACAGTGAGGATGTGCTCTTGTATTGTATTGAATGTACAAGCTTCGTGTCAGTTATCTTTTGGCTACAACTTTCTGTTATTGTCTACCTTTTCTGTCTTGGTTTCCCATCTACATATAGGGGAAAGCCATGCAGGAGTTGTTTTGATTCTCTGTGTTCTAAACTTAGCTCTCTTTCCTCCCACGGATTCATTCACAAAATAAGTTCAAAGCCCCAAACCTTATCCGTTCTCCGCCAGCTCTCTGTTTACAGTAACAGAGGTGAGAAGGGGGAGTTTTGTATTATTTATTTTTATTCACCAGCGCTCTGTTCCATTCAGGACACAAGATGACAAAATCTGCAAAAACATGATGACTTTGATCTAATTTTTCTTCACCATGAGTGGGTAATTAAAAGGATGGAGAAATCTGACACATCAGAGAAAATTCAGTAGTACTCACCTTGATTGTAGGGCAGACTGAGCTTAGCTGCTGGACTGCAGGATTAGTCAGAAACATACAGATTCACACTGGAAATTTGTGGCATTTGACAGTGCTGCCCTACATACTCATCACTTTTTTGGGGTAACACTTTAACCTGGCATATTTAGCATTTATAAACACTACATAAACATAAGTGTTTAGTAATGTACAGTTTATAACAAACAAACTTCTCCTGTGAAGACCTATTTCATATTGTTATAGTTATATTTTACTGTACTGTCATTTATTGTCTATTTATACCACATCCTCTTCTATGTGTCCACAGGAAGAGTTCTGACTTTCTTTGCAGTTCTTAAAACAGGAGTGATGACTCATGAGATCCAATTTACCCCTTTTTAAAAGTTCAAAAACATGTTTTCTCTTGAGGTGACAGGTGACATTCTGGTGAGTTCCACCTGCTGTAGAAAAACCAACCTTTGAGCTGGTTTAAGCTTGATGATGTGCTTTGCTGAGAAAAAAAAACAACCTGTATCTATCATCAGGTTATTGGCAGCGATTTCAACATCTTGAACTCTTAAAGAGTAAGGCCAGTGATGTTTTTATATTTTTTAATTGTCAACAAAAAGACCAAAACCAACAACTTGTTAGTCCTTGTCTCAATTCTTTGTGACTTCTTACCTCATTTGTGGCACTAAACCCCAAAAGTTCTCACTGAAGACGTTAAATCCTTAAAGAAGCTATTTGTAAGTTTTGCTATCGCTACATAGCCAACATTAGCATCAGCGGCTGTTTACTTACCGGTCTAGAGTTCAGCATCAAACTTCATTCCCTTATTGTCTCCAGCAACGCCAGTGTTCACTCTTATTTTACTTCTATCACTTTTCTTCTACTGCAGTTAGCTTGCTAACCAGCTAATCCCAGCCTGTCTCATCACTTTCCGATAGTAACACGTTGTAATGCCAGGTAGCAGAGAAAACGTACAAATAGCCCCTTTAATTTTTCTGTACTTAAACAACTGGCCACTGTAGGAAGAAATAGTGTAATTGTTGGGGGCTATTCTCAGCAGCGGATGAATCCACATTTGGTTAGCTAATTCATATTTCTAGCAGCGGAACAGAGTAAATGATCATGTGAAAATAAACTAGTTTTGTGTGTTCACGTTGATTAAGGAACAGAGTGGCTCATCGAACAATGGAGCTCTGTGGCACAGAGGAATATGATTTATTAGGTTCTGGATAGACACAATACTTACTGATCAGTTTATTGTTGGGTTTGGTATTTTTATAGTATTTGTTGACAATAAGAATATAGATGATTACCACATTTTAAACGTGCACTTTTCAAGCGTGTGCTACAATGCTGAAATGGTCAGTTTGTAAATTGATCAGTTCAATTGTTAAACACATTTAGCAAAGAAAAAAAGCAACAACGTGCAAGAAACTTTCAGTTTTAAATGTGAGGATTTGCTCTTTTTCTGTTTTTTATCTTAACAAATTTCATATCTTTGGGTTTTTGTGAAATACAATCAGTTTGAAGATGTCACCTTGAGCCCTAAGACGCTATGATTGTCATTTTTTACTATTTCCCCACATTTTATCGACTTACTTAAATCTGTTATCAGAACATTAATCAGTAGTTGCAGCTCATTTTCTGTTTACAGCGTCTGATAGTCTGTTAGGGTTCATATTAACCTTTGAAGCCCTCTGAAAAGTCAGTAGGTAGTGCTTTTCAAAGTAACTCATGTTTTTCAAAAGCAGCCTTATCAAGTGATGATATCTTCCTTGCTCTTGTTGTAAATTATTTCCTGGCAGTGACAAATGTATTTGTGGGTTTTTATTATGTGATTGTTTTCCATGGAAGTGGAAACAAGACTGTAATCTATGAGCAGAAGCCAGGAAGGCTTTCTCTTCGGTGCATCGCGGAAAACGTGGCCAACCTCTTCCTCTCTCTCTCCTCCCCTCGTGATGTCATCACATTGTTTGTGATAACGAAGTGTTTGATTAACCAGCTTCATCCTGCATCTGAACCACACTTCCTGTTCAGACACGCACACATAGCACTGACGTTGCTCGTGGAGCTCACACACTTTTGAACAGAGGTTGTCACTTGTTACACTTAAGCCATTTATTCTTCTAGAACAGAAATTTACACCTTAAAGGCAAAAAAAAAAAAAAAAAGCTCAACACATTCATTTTAACTCTTAGATCTCATATATGACACTTTACAAAAGTATTGAAGAGGTGAACTATTTCATACAAAAATTGGGTTGAAAAAGCTTATCTAAAATAATCTCTCCAACAGTTTCTTTAATGTACATAGCCAGACACAAGACTTCATTCATAATTTACTACATGGTGTTGATAGTGTCTCCTAGCAACATAAAAATCAAAATTATTTACAAGTTAAATGTAAAAAAGAATTATTCTTCTTAAAGGAACAGTTGTATATTTTAAGAAACATGCTTGCTTGCTTTCTTGCTGAGTGTTGGATGAGACAATAGAGACCAGTAATGTTTGTTTGGTAAATATGAAGCTTTAGCCTGTTAGCTTAGCTTAGCATAAAGACAGGAAGTAGGGCGGAAACAGCTATCTGCTGAAGAGTTTAAAAATCTGCAGATGCTATTTGCACCCAGGTGTCAGTAGACAACAATCTAGACAACAACTCCTGTAGGCTGTTTTGTAACAGAGATATAGTGAGACATAAGGCATCCCGTAGGGCAACCGTAAATGCAACAGAAGAAATGCTTCAATGTGAACCCTGCAAAGCACAAATTACCTTTTTCATGCTTCAGTTTTTGCATAGATTAAACACACAACACATAACATCCTAAACTGAGTTCTAGACAGTCATGCTAACTGTCTCCCTATGTTTCCCGTCTTTATGCTAAGCTAAGCTAGCTAGCTGCTGGCTGTAGCTTTATATTAATGGACTGGTGTCAATCTTCTCATCTAACTCTCAGCAAGTAAGTGAGTTAACAAATTTCCTAAAATGTCAAACTACTTATTCAAGGCACACAAATTTTACTTACAGTTTTCTATGATACAATCACCCAAGCTGTCAGTTTTCTTTGCATAGTAAGTATTGAAAATATTTATCACCTTGTGAAAATACAGTAAGGAAAAAAAAATGTTGACCCTGCAAGTTTTCTGCCACACATATACATACACACACATACATACACAGACAAACACACACACAACCCCACCAGGCAAATAGTAACTGTCACTAAAATGTCCATCATTTATACATAATACTGTCCAAGTTTTTTTTCCTCTTGTCTCAGTTTTCTAGTCGCCTGTGTGAAAGGTCATTGCTGCATCTGGGAAGTTTTCAACAGTCACTTGAACCTGAGCACAGTTCACTCCTGCAGGCTGCTGCTGTGGTGGTGTGTGATGGCCCTCGGGTAGTCCTCCGGGGTGTTTATGTGGTCCGTGACTCCCGGGTGCTCGTAGCCGCGGTAGTAGTGGCCACCCGTCTGCTGGGCGTAGTACAGGAGCTGCCTGGCAATCAGCGGCTCCACCTGCAACACAGCAAGGTCAGACAGGTCAGTGAAAGCACCAGTGTCCACAGTAGATATTTTCCATTGAGCTCATATTAGAAAAGCCTAAAGAGTAAGGTTTGAAAGTTTAAGGTATGGTTTGAAAAGTTTGAAAGTCTGTAAGAGCACCGTGCCGTAACTATAAATTCAGGTTTGACAAAAAAATGGTAACTTAAAGGTCCATTTACTTTCTTTTTCCAGCCTTTTCAACTGTTTGCTCAGTTGTCATGGGGAGAGCAGATAGATAGATTGAATTGTCCATGTCAAATTAGATAGGATTTGTACAGAGATAGACCTTTTTTTGTTGAACCAGAAACATCGCTATATATCAATACCAGACTCCATTGACAGAAACCGCAGAACACAGGAGCCAAAAAAGGCTGGAGTATTACGGGTTAAACCTATAAGTTTTGGGTTTGTTTGGTTGTTTCCCAGGCTGACACAGCACCAGAAATCCCACCATCTGAGGCTGAAATAGCAGATCTGATTCTTTCAAAGGGGTGTGTTAAATTAGCCTGACAATCAGACTGACTTCCCCCTTCATTTTCACTCTCATTCACTGAGAAGAAGAAAAAAAAAAATCACAGATGTGGGCAGTGATTCGGAGGTTTGGAAGTGGCTAGTTGAGCATTATGAGTATGAAGAAGTTCTGACAGACTTTCAAATCTTGGGTTTTAACTTTCAAATCCCATTTTTCACTTTTCAAACTATACCTTAAAGTTTCAAGACTTATCTTCCAGCCGTTAAGTTTTGATTTTTATGAACTATGATACAGACTTGACCACACATCCTCTCAGTACATATTCTGTTTCACTGAGCTCAATATCTCAAAATCAGAATTTATAGGAAGTACTATCAGGAGATATGAGCTGCTAATCAAACGAGCGTTTAATATGGAGACAGATGTTAGCATTACAGCAGTCACCTGGACAGTGAGGGTCCGTCTTTGTCTCTGTGGGTCCAGACACTCGTCTCCGAAAATCAGCAGGACCTGGAAACGAGGCAGTGGCCGCCCGTGGAGCCCGTAACTCTGGATCTCTGATTGTTGGGAAACAGATGATGGCACATTGTTATTAGCTCTGATATATAAAACACAACTGAACTGTCTGATTCAAATGATTTCAGAAGAATTTCACTTGATGTGGCATGACCTTTGGGGTGATTCGAACGGAAAGTCCTGGTCACACCATGTATGCAAATACAATTAGCTGTCAAACTTACACAGCTGGGGCTGTCTTCAGTATGTGGGCGGAGATGATGTCGCTGTATAGATGTCATGTGACTTTCATCTCATCATGGATTTCTACTTAAAAAGTTTTTTTTTCTACCACAGTTGTTAGGAGATGTTGACTCCTGGGGGGCTTTTTTCTGTTCAGTTCTGTTTTCAGAGGACTTTCATCTAAAGACAGTTCAAACACAAATCTGACTCTTGTAGACTTTATATCTTCACTGTTTACTCACTGTTAGCTTGGCCCTAGTTTGTGTTTTTCATATATCACTATTACATTGAAGTGACAGACCTAAGCATCCATTTTCCCCTGAAAAATAAATACACTGTGATGTTTGAGAGACCCAGAGGGTCCTGAGGGTCAAGGACTCCTCCAAACATCTGACTGAAAAAATATTCAGTCTGCTGCTCTAGAAGAAACATGTTTACGTGTTTGTCAAGTTGAAACTCTTGACCTAAGAAAGGCAGAAGCCAGAAATGATGAATCTCTGTGCTCAGTTCGTACAATTATATCAGTAGATGCTGGTGCTTCTTTCCAATACCTTTATGTTTTAGACATACAGTATGTCTTTTTCAGCCATAGTTGCATCTCTGGAAACAGGTTATAAATCTGTGTGTTCGGCCTTCATAGTCTTGTAAAGATTTATTAAACGATTGGGATTATTGGGTATTTATTTTTCAGAAAATCCAATGCTTTGCTCTGTGACTTGGATGTAATGATAATAGCTACTGTAGAACAGGGTACAGTGTATTAATGTGTTCCTGTTCAGTGCTGAGACTCTTGGTTGATTAATCATTTGTATGTCTCCACAGATTTGACCATTTTAAACTATTTAATGCAGCTGCTTTTGTGTAAACACTGTTTCAGAGGTTTGACCGGTTTTGTTTGGTGGATAAAGGGTTTTGTAAAATGTGTGTTTATATTAAATTAACCACTACATAGCAAAGTATCATTTTGGTATTGGTACTGAAACTCATTACTCAGCCCTACATGATTAACAGAAAACATCAGTGTCTACCTTTTTGTGTAAGTCTTTTGTATCGTAGAGAAGAGTTGGGCAATGTGCTTTAATTTTGATTTGATAAACTGACAAAAATTTAGTAGTAAGTTGTTTAAACGTTTGGTTCCAGCCTCTCAGATGTGAATATTTGGTGCTTAATGTGTTTTTGAGTTGTGTCTTTGGGCTGTGGACTCTTGGATCAGACAAATACAGCTATGTGAGGATGTTACCTTGTGCTTTTTTTTAACTGGAATGGGTCATTAGCTGCAGCTCTGTCCCTGCTGTCTCACCTGTGAGGTAGTCCTGGGTGTGCAGGAGTTTACAGTTGACCTCTCTCTCCAGCTTGTTGAGCTTGTCTCCGTACAGTCCTCCCTGCCAGTACACTCTGCTCTGACACAGCCTCCGAGCGTAGAGTCCGTCTGCGCCCATCCACAGTAACACACCCCTCTCCAGGGTGGAGGGAGGACTCGGGGGACACTCGTCTGCCCTCCTCTGGGCTGAGAGGCTGTCCACGGGCAGGGGGACCACCTCGGGACCCGGCGGCAGGTAGTGCTTCTCCTCCGGGGAGCACGGAGTGATGTGGCACCCCTCCGGACTGGAAGTGGTCACCTCCCTCACCAGACTGTCCCGGAAATATACAGACACATGCAGACGGAAGTCTGGACAGAGGAGAAGAAGAGGACACAGGTAGAGTTCATTCAACATGTTTTCTGCTACACTTTGATGATCACATTGTTTGTCATTGTAGTGAAACATCTTTATCAAGTAATCTCCAATGACACTGATCTTTTTACACGTCACACAAACACAGTCAGGTTATGATTCAAGTTTGAGTCACTCTGTTATATACGCATGTTTTTACGAGACCGACAAAGACATTGACAAAAGTTGTGATAACAACTCAGTTATCTGGTGAGTCCAAAGTGATTTCATGTGACGGTTACAGCATTTACCAAACTATAAATGTGGACACATGTAGTTGTACTGCTGTACTCTTGTGTGTCTTTGCTTCTAGTTACACTGATGTGCACAGTTCAGCTTTAAAACTGATGAATCGGCCTGTACCTTCACTTACAGTAGTTCTTCAGCTATTTAAGAGGGTGATGATGATGCATCTAAGCTCATTCAAAGTGCAAATGACTTTATTAGCCTGTTGCTGCTGCTGCTGCATACCTCTATAAAATGTGTGGTTCTCTGGGCAGTAAGAGCAAACAGGTACAGGTAAACACTTCTTTATGTTCTGTTTTTTTAAATCCTTCCGCGCCATCTGCAGCTGTGGCCTGTGGTATTATGTTTTGGGGTTGTCCCGCCCATTCTCCTGCACTTGATATCTCAACAACACCTTCAGGGACTCACTTCAAGCTTGGTGCAAACGTTCACTTAGACTCAAGGATGAACTGATTAGAATTTGGTGCGTCTGGACAGACATGAATGCAAACTGCAACTCAACAGGTTGGTGGAGGCGTCCAGATTTGATCGTCTTTAAATTCTTATGGTCAAAAGTCTTCATGAGAAGCAATCTGCAGCAGTGAATTGAACTAGACTAGACTGTGTTGACGGTTATACGGAGCTAGCGCTAGCTGCAGCGGCTGAACGTGAGGTTAGCAGATTCTGTGAAGCACGTTTCATGTCAGATTTCAAACCATAGCTCCTATAGCTCCACTCTTGGTGCCCACGTCAGGTTTACCGTTGTATTTTCCTGATGCAAGCGAACGGTGCTGTCCCCCAGAGTTTCATTAAAGCTGCATTAAGTCATTTCTGGCCAATAGGGAGCAGTAAATTATCAGATCTAACCTACAGCGACAGATGCACAGCCAGCCTCGATTCCAGGCGTGTAAAATTGCAGACTTTAACACAGAACAATATTAATATTTATATTTGCAGTTGCGTTTCTGCCCACCCGATGAATCTCTGCCAACTACTGAGAAGAAAAATATCTGACTCAACTTAACTTTGTCTGATGTTTGGTGCTGAGAAAATAGTGAACAGTGGGTGTACCGAAACAGCAGCCCACAGGGGGGTTGATGCTGATAGTGAGACTGAACCACACAATAAATGTAGGGATCGAAAATATTCACGATACTGCGCCCCCATTAGGCCAGTCTGTGTAGTTGTTAAGCTTAGCAGAACATTTTGCAGTCGCATCAAACAAAGCACAGTCTTGTACATATGGACCTGCAGGTTGAATAATATTTAACGTGTTCACACATGATGTGAAGATGTTTTCACTGCTTGGTCTTAATCTGTGGCTTTGTGTAAAAGCCACATTGAAATCACATCTAACCCTCAGATAAGTTTGATTTCATAGCGTGCAGAGAAAAATAGTGAGATGAAAGTGTGTTTTTGTTTTGTACCTGAGAGAGCCTCTGCTGATCTGATGCTGGCGTCCAGTGGGAACGGCGGGGGCTGGCTGTCAGCGGGACCGTAGGAGTAAATTGAGGCTCTGAGCTGATATCCTATCACAAGCAGAGGAAAGAAAGGTAAGTGATCAATACTGGAACTGCTAAGGATGCTAACGTCTGTAGCTGTATAAATACTGAGTCACTCTACCATTCTCCATGGACGGGCCCTGCCAGGGAAGGCTGCGAGGGGGGCAGGGACACTGAGAGAAGGGCAGCTCTGGCAGAGAGGCCTGCTCCTGACAGTAATCTCTCCAGCCACATTCAGGTGTGGCCATGTACTGTGACATCTATAGAGAGACACAAACAGTCAGGTCATGCACAGGTAGCATTAACCGACCGTACATCTCTGTACGGACGACGCCCACAAAGTAATGACCAACTCTGCTCTTAGTTAAACTGTATAATGTCTGAGAATGTGGGAAAGCAGAAAGATATAAATAGTTAATAACAAAAAAGGAGTTTAGTGTCTATATAGTGTAGGAGATATTATAGATTCCTTTTAATGTAGAGAAGGCTTTAACACAGCTAATAAAAGTAATAATATAATCTTTTTTTTGTTTGGGGTGTGAAATCCTGACAGCTAAACGTTTAGAGTGAAAATAAATCATTCTTAACACCATATTGTTATTTGTAACACCATAGTTTCACACCTTGAAAACTCAGAGATGTTTTCAAAACAGCAGCACTTTAAGTTGAACTTTGGGATGCAGATAAAGAGCCCGTGACCTTCAGCTTGTATCTAGTGTATGCAGTCATTCACACATGCACAGTATGAGCTCTCATCCTCTGCCTCTGCTGCACATCCACCCTCTCCCTCACTCACTCTCTCCACCCCACTCATTTCCATGTGTATGAAAAGCACCTGAGTCTGCAGCGCATTGTAGGAGTGCACCGGATAGCTCATTGGACTCAGAGGACTGTCCTCCTGTCGGGGTCCTGAATGCAACACGGAAAAAAAAAGTTCATTAAAGTTCACTTAATCAGTAATTCATCAGTTGACACAGCGTACAGCTGCGTGACCTTCAGTGGTGGTTTATTTCTTTGACTCTGCACTGAAGTCAGTGACCTTTATCAGTCACACACCGACACTGAGAATTTCCAGCGTTGTCTGGTGAAACTTATTTACCATGAAAATGACTATTGATCATAAATCCATTTAAAAATACTTTTCAGAAGTTACCCCACCTTCATTTTTAACTCGTGCTGCGCCAAAAAGCAGCGGTGTTAATCTGTATTGTTTGATGTCTGAGGTGTTTGAGGTGGTACTGACTTTTCTTGGCGCCCTCAGGGATGATGCGGTAGACTTTGTACGGATCTGAGATGTCCAGCTGGCTCCGGTCCACCAGTTCCTCAAAGTCGTTGCTCTTGTTGAGGGCGCAGCGGAGGCGCGTCTTCCAGGTCGGCGGGTCCGGTTTGTCGATCCCCTCCCGAAACTTGCCCTTGAACAGCGCCCAGGCCTGCAGACGAGTCCCCGGTAAAACTTTAGAAACCTCCCTACAGTTTTTTGCACAGCCTGCAGATTTTACGTTTTCACAGCGGTTCACGTCCGTCCAAGGCTTGGAGAGTTTATTTCTACAGAAAGCTGAAAGCCAGTCGATCTATGAATTTGCAAATGAATCTGCAACTGGATATTTAAGTATTTTTAATTGGAAAATGTCAGACGGTTGCAGGTCCAGCCTCTCACATGTGAAGATTTCCTGTTTTTCCTCGTCTTATATCAGAGTGAACTGATCATCTTTGGGTTTAGACTCGGTGCCTGCATTTTAAAGAAGACATCTTTGGTTCTGGGAGAGTGTTTCCGCAATTTAATGACTATTTTCTGTCTTTTTATACATCAACTGGTGGAGTATTCAGTCAGTCAGTTGCAGCCCACATGTCGTACACAGCAGTAATGCAAAGTGCTTCACGTTAAAGACATTAAAACTCTTCACTGCTGGTTTCTCATGTTCTCTCTTTATATCACTTTGTAAGACTTTTTAAAAAGCTTTTATTCCGTTATTTATTCTACCTGGATTGACAGCGGAGGACGCAGGTCTCTTACCTTGAAAAGCGCGGCATCCTCATCCCGGTTGTAGTCCTGTTTCCCGGCGTGTTTCCACGGTATCCTGAAGATGGTCTTCTCGTCGTTCTCCCACACCAGTCCGGGATATTTCCCGCAGTCCACCTGCTCGATGAGCCACTGGCGCAGTTTTCCGTTCCCGCTGCTCCCGGAACCTCCGTAATCCACCTCGGGGTTCATCTCTGTCCAAACAGACGCATACGCAGACACAACTCACTCCACTGTCAGGGTCAGTACCATGTGCTGATATGTTTTTGAAAGTAGCGTTAAGTTTAGCAGAGAGTGATGATGAGCATGTCCAAGTTGAGTAAAGCTCACTAAAGGTTAACCCCCTGATCTCCCACGCAGACTAACTTGGCCTCAATGTGCGCCCTGGATTAGCGGCTCGAAGTGGTCTTACCTGTGAAACTCGAAACCCGTCAAGTTTTGAAATCAATCAGTCTCGGAAAGCCCTCATCATTACGGCGGGCCCGCTTAAATCCTCCAGCTTAGCAAGTGGCAGAGGGGCGGAGCCGTGGATGCTGAGGAGGACGCACCTGCTGCGCGCGCTCTCTCTCGCTCTCTCTCTCGCTCGCTCGCTCGCTCGCTCTCCTGCGAAGCTTATCAGCGCTCACACTGAGGCCGATCTCCAGTAAGACACCGGGGGAAACCCTGCCGGTCTAAGTCAGAACTTTTACACACCCGCACATGTGGAAAATCATGGGACGGAGACAAAAACAATTCTTTGAAATGATAAAGCCTTACGAAAAGTAAGTGTAGAGAGGTCCTGCTGTAGAAATGATGCACACACAAAAACATCTATTTGTTCCCTTTGGAAGATTAAATAGAACAACCTGCGACATCACCGCAAACAGACAGTAACAACCTACCAGATAAGATTATTATAAAGTGTGTGTCATACCTTTAAACAGCCTATTATAGGAATATTACACAGATATAATAGAAAGAGCCTTTTAATTAGGCTAAATACAAAACACAATTCATGGTGGAAGAAATATCTTGGTACATTTTAAAAGTAAAAAATATAAAAATGCTCAATAACAAGTAAAAGTCCAGTTTTCAAAAGCTTGTTTTAGTAAAAGTACTGTGAGCAAAATGTACTGAATTTATTGAGTATTAAGTATTAAAAGTAGCAGTATTCATGCCTCAGTTAGGTGGTAACATACACACATCTTATTATTTGATTATCATCATAGATGTTTTAACATTTGAGCAGATTTTTAATGTTGATTGGAGCTCATTTTAATCTGTAACAATGGATCCTATTTTATAGAGTGAGCACATAAAATCTTAATCTGAAAAGTAATTAGTAACTAATCCATCAGATGAATGTAGTGGATTACAAAGTGCAACATTTCCCTACAGCACTAAAATGATATTAAAAAGTACAAGTACTTGAGAGAAACTGTGAAGTACCAGCAACAAAAGTACTTGTAAGTATGAAGAGTAACTTCTTATGCAGCATCACCTCTGTCATATAAATGGAACATTACTACTGATTTATTCATATCTTTACTCGTCAGCAGTGGAATTCATTGTAATGGTTTCATCTTCTTTCAGCCATAGGTCAGGGGAACCACTGGACCAGACTGTATATGAACTGTATGTAAAACCAGCTCCACCTCAACCAGCTGCAACAATAAAATACTGCAAGAGTAGTTTTACTTCAGAGAGTACATTCATATTTCTGTAATCAGGACTAATAAGTAAATGATCTGAATACTTCCACCACTGTCAACCAGAAGACCAACAGGCTTTTCCCCCTTTTCTCTGAATCATTTCAAAAGATGTGAATCCCCCAAGTTATCCCGTAATCGATGCAAAAATATTAAAGGAAAGTCTGAAAAAATATATTTCATTTTGTTTATAGCAAACTTTCTTTGGTTTCTTATCTTATTAATCATTTTGTAACTCTTTGTGAAAACATTTTTTGGGGTCCTGACCCTCAGGTTGGGGAACCACTGCTCTGAAAAGATCTAAAATAAATATTCTGAAATATTCAGTTGATGAATGAAATTTCGTGTATATTCATATTTGTGTACATATGTAATTAAACCTTTGCCGCAGCAGGAATGTAGATGTGAATCATTAACATCTAAATTTACACAGGCTTTAACCGTAAATCCTCATTATCACTGCGTTAATTTAGTTTCTTTTTATAGACTTTAAACAATACAAACAAAACCAAAAACAAAACCTTCATCTTTTGATAGTGTTTTACTGGAAGATACAGTATTCTTTACCTTTCACACAGTGTATAGAAAGTAATACTCATATTTCAAGTACAAGACACAGCATAACATAACTGGCAGGGGGAGTGCACACGGCTAAATGTGTGTTCACACTGTGGACTGTATGTACATATTTCCTTGGTGTCATGCTTGACTGCCCTTGCATGTTGTTTTGACAGTTAGAGGCGAGGACATGACATGACGAAGGGGACTCGAGATAATGACATAAAAAAAAAATCCCCCCTTCACATGACTGCTTAGCCATCCTGCAAAAAAAAGAAAAAAGATTTAAGCTATATCGATACTAAATTTACTAAGATAAGTGTCCCTGCTGCTGTTTCTCTCTGCAGGATCAGTCATGAAATCCTCAGAGTTTTCTCAGACAGCTGCTCTGGTCTTCGTGGGTGTAGTGGTCCGAGCAGGAGCCCACAGTCCTCAGCTGCTTCAGTTGACAGTAAGACTGGCAGAAGACGTTATTTTCAGGTGTTGCTTGTGGCCAACGCAGGAGTGATGCTGGGTGGTACACGGTTGCTGCCGCAGTTGGATTTCCGACTTAAAAGAGCTTTGATCTCCTCGTCGTCATCGAGCTGGTTCCTCCCGTACCGGTCCTTCCACCAGGCTCGATACTTAGAGGGGGAGAGCAGAGGGTGTCAGAGAGTATAATCTCAGACAGAATCAAAGATACAGAGCAGCTGAGGTCAAGTGAAGCTGGAGAGGAGGGTGTTTAAATCTGGTTCTAAGCCCTGGTTGTTTTTAAGACACCGACAGGTACTGTTTTATGAGGTCAACATGATTCAAACCAGGTCCTTGTTAGATCATCAGGCATCATCTGAAACCCCCTTCCAACACACCTGTCAGATGTAGGGGGGGGGCTGCATTCGAAAAGTTTTTGTAACTTTACAAAACCAATAACCTGATGTTTCCCTGTGCTGTTTGAATGTACAGATGAGTGCGACATAATGACTTCCTTCGAGGAGAGATTGTGCAACATTATCAACATCTGAGCGATGAATACACCTCCCTCCTCTCTATAGGTGAGTTTCCATCTAAATGATGCAGAAATTAGGCAAATGTAAGTTAATGCATGTTTCCATCCACTGCTGTTTCAGAATTAAAGGGTGCAATGAGATGACACAATTTACAGAGCTCCACTGAAACCCACACTGGCGAACAATAACACAAAACATCATGGAAATATGACAAAGTGTCTCATTATCTCTCTAGTCCATTTTCATTCCGCTTTGTTGCATTTTGCTTTTAGAAGTGTAAAAACCTTTGAGATATTTTAAGATTTTTTCAGTCCTACTTTAAGACAGCATGTTTTCGGCTCTTCCGTAGAGTATGGCTGTTCAAAACAGGTTCCACCTTCAAGCCTTTAGTTCTATAAGTATCCGAATTCTGCTCAAAATTACACCAGGTGCAGCAAACTTTCCGTAGAGCTGCTACTCTGTCAGAAAGAAAAACGCAAGCTCCCAGGACCAGCGCTGGGCTGTGGGACAGTGTTGACGTTTTCCTGTACACAGTCATTACAAAAGGAGCAGCTGTAAACATATTGTCCTCACAAACAACTCAAATCTAAATTTCGTATTTAGGAGAAATATTTTATTTCCTTCTCCAGACATCTGACTTCCCATCAGCTTCCTTTCAATTGGATAAAATAATTGAATCATACAGCTCCTCTAAATGTTACCGGGGCGACTGTATCACATCCTCACACCAAAAGGAGTGATTTCTGGAGGCTTTGTGACACAGCCACTCCTTTTCTAGTTATCGTGTACGAGGATAATTTAAGTCTCAGCTTCCTTTAGTGTGCATGAAAATGTTTTTGGCATTTGCACCATACGTGCATGATGTTTTTACAGAGCCGCCAGACAAAGAGTGGACTGAGAGGATTCATCACATCACACTGTTTAAAGAAAGGAGAGTTCAGAAAACTGCCAACAATGTCTCCCTGCATGGTAACACCAAGTACTGTCACATGCAGCATTTCCTGTGGAGAGGCAGCTAGAGAGTGCAACATACACTGAAAGGTGAGGTGTCACTCACCTCTGTCAGGTCTGTGTTTTCAAACTCCTCCAGCTGCCTCAGGAAGCCCAGGTTGGGCCCCGCACACTGGCCTCGCTGCCCTCACCGCCGCCAGAGACTCCACCCAGCCGAGACCCGTCACCGTCATGATGTAGGCCACCACCAGAGTCACGCTGCGGGACACTCCTGCCACACTGAGACACACAGAGCTTCAAAGAGGGAGGCTCGTTGTTGTCACATTCTGTATTGAGATTCTCTTCTTTAGTGTACAAAGAAGTGAAACCCCTTTTTTCCTAAAGCTGTGGTTAAATGCCTGATTTTGCACGTTTGATATGAGAAAAGATGAAAGATGATGAAATTTAACCATGAAAGCATTAACCAAAATTATTGTCAGACAGGTTTTGTTTGGTGACAGTGATGTGGTTGAAAATGAAAACAGGGTTAATAAAATATGAGGACCTCCGGCCAGTAATCACCTTACAAAACAAAAATCAGCTGCATTTGAATATCTTTGCTTCTTCCTCTCAGTATCCTCATATGCAAATGACACCGGTTTCGAAGTGTATACTTTAATTCACTGTATTTATGACTTTATGTCGTCCATTTTAAAGAAATTAAAAAATGGAAGGAGAGCACTGTGCAGCACGTTTAATCAAAGGGGTATTTTATCTTCCTCAGAAAAGAATGCAAAAACCCCTCAAGAAAAACCCTCCCCTGTTCAAACATTTAATGTGAAGTATTGTTTAAACATGTGATTTTAAGATGAGGTGTTTTAATACACAAATAAGGAACCAACCACTCTGATTTTTTTTCACCCACCAGTGAACGAGGCAGCCTTCTCCTTTCAGTCGGGACTCGTGGATGAACATGATGCTGTCTCTGAAGTACTGAATCCTGTTGGTATCATCACATCAAACACATCTTTGAGTGTTAGTGTTTTTACTTGACTTATTATGACTGTAGTTCTTCACCCTCTATTAGACTCCTAAATGTTTTTATTCACTTGATTCCACTTGATCCAACTTAATATTTTAATGTTGATGAGATATTCAGTCGTGTTTACTCCATCAAATAATAGTGAACCTGCCTCAGACATTATACATTCTGTGATTTATTTGTGGGTAGAGGCTTTTCTGGCTCTGTTATATAAAAATAAAACTATAAAATGTTCATTTTATACAGACGTTCTTTACTATTGAAGTGTAAAAATCATATCATTAGACTCTTGTTGGACTGTCCTCCTTGTATTTTTGATTAAATTAATATTATTTCTCCTTTCTCCACAGGTCATCTGGTGATGGATACAGATCGAAGAACTGTAAAGTACTTGAGGAGCTCATGCAGTACACACTGTAGTACTCACAGGTTTTGCTTAGAGTGGTCAGCAGCAGATATACAAAGGTAGGTCATGTCCTGAAAGGCGAGGGAGGGAGAAGTTTAGACTGAAGCAGCAGAGTATGTTCGCTGCAGACAAACGTATTAAATTAGTATTTCACTGTACATGATGTTCAGAGAGGGTCATTTGTTTGAATACTGGGTCTAACTCACTTCCTGTTTCTCTGCCTATGGGACGGCCCCTGAAACTTTGCCACGCTGACCCTGCAGTTCAGTGCTGGTGTGGTAGGTCATGACATAACGATATTCTTCGCCTGTGTGTGTGTGCATGTATATATATATATATGTGTGTGTGTGTGTGTGTGGTGTTTTTTTTTTTTGTGTGTTTTTTTTTTTTTTTTGGTACTGTGCACCTGGCAGCTGATGGTACATACACTGGACAGAAACTGCCTTGTCCCGTTATGACTGCACTGCTGCAAAACCCCCTGAGCCCTCTGGGACACGCAGAGCTCTGGAAGTGCTCCAGACAGGTCAGGTTGCACTCGCACAAACACCAGACAAAGTAATCATGCACACACACGCTTAAAACATGTAGAAGCATGTATGCATGTCAGTGAAATTGTAATTACTGACAGGAAAAGTCAGGTTGTGCAAACACCTACTGAGAATTTATCTTAAATCTTTGCACAGTCATTCTTAAAACTCATCATGACCATGACTCAGTGATACTGTCTTACTAATACTAAACTAATAAACACAGACACACAGAAATCCCAAATAATGTGCATGTAAGTTGTGGGTGAGTGCAGACATTTTCTGTATTCAAAAAAGAACATTTGGGGACTCCTTGTTGTCTATTTTTTGCAGTATGTTAATCAGAGCCACACACTGTACAGTAAATGGAACATCCGACCATAGAGATTCGGTGGTTGCAAATTTTACCTTCCTCTCTCAGGAACCATCAAGCTGTCTTCCAAGAAATCAATCAGTCAGCAGTTTGACTGTTAGGTATGCAAATAGACCATCCCATCTGGCCATTTGGGCGACACCGGTAAAACAGACCTGAGTCATCATTTTGCCGCAGAAGTCAAAAAAAAAAAAGCTGCATAAATGCAAGAACAGTCCCGCAATCAAGATAAAGATTTGTACAGTAACAGGGACTGATGAGCTGCTGAGTGAAGGTCAGCAGAGTTCAGACAGTGACTGTAGTGCTGAGACACAATTTCAAGTCCAAAACCTTGTTAAAAGTTTTGGTGGTTGACCAGTTTGGGTAGTGATACTGTAATACAAGTTGCTGTTTCTCTTCAGAGTTGAATGAAACATGCTAGCATAGATGGAGAAAGTGCACAGAGATCTCTGAATACTTTTTCATGCTCGCTTTCAACAAGAAAAGATGAAAGTTGTGAAAGCGGACACTGAGGATCTCAGATGAAGTAAATATTTTCAAAAAAGTGGAGAGAGCGAGGAAAAATTTCACGATGCGACGTGTTTAATTTATTCAAATAAAATGCCAATCGATAAATCCAAAGTCAAGTGAATCATCTCATAAATAATTAATATCTGCTGTTTCTATGTATCTATCGTCGTTAAACTGAGAGGAGAACATCACAGGGAAACCGCACAGTTAAACCTTATCACATTAACTGTATATAATCGCAGCCAATACTGCAGAGGAGAGGAGTAAGTATCTTCTTGCATCTGCTACCAAATGTAAATCAAAGAGAGCAAATGGTGACTTTCAGTCCACCAGATTCTCAGAGCAGAATCAGCTCTTTCTCTCCTGACACTCACACTCTCACATACTCACACCTTTCCCGCTCTTTCATACACAAATTGACATGTCTAAATGCAGCATTGAAAAGCCAGAAACCTTTAATTGCAGTTCCACTTTCAAGACTTTATGGACTTCAAGCTGCTGTGCTAAAAGTGTCCCTCGGTAAACTTGGCCTGCATCTGCGTCACAGCTGCATCCCAGACACATCAAGTGAAAACTGCTCAGATATTCACTGGGATCCCTCACAGTGTCACAATAATTCAGAAAACTGCTTATTTGGTGAAACCTGGTGAATTCCAGGTCTTGTGACTGACGAGTCAAAAGAGCTTTCAGTGTAAAATTGAAAATAAGAAGAGCTGACTTTCACACCTATTGAAGTGGTCTATTGCAAAAGTCTGTGTCAAATATCAGTCTTTTGTTTAAAGTATATCACATTAAATTTCTTCCTGTTTATCCTTCCTGTTTAAACTAGAATGACCTCATGTTGCCTAATAAACCTCAGAAGATAACAAAGGTGATGATTAACTTCATCGTTTTTTAAGCATAAAATGCCAAAAAATCTGCTGGTGCCACACTTTAATGTGAAGATATTCTTCTTTTTGTTTCAGGAGACTGAAGAATCACTGTGAACTCTGGGAAAGTGAGTGTTTTTCGCAAATTTTCTGAACTTAAATAATGAATTAATTAGAAAATGACTTGCTATATAAACTGATCACGATAACAACTCTAGGTCAAGCCAGGAAGTCAGGAAAAGACATCGCCAGCATTTCACACTTTCAGTATGAGTAAGCAGCAGGGACACTGTGTTTAGAAGAGGTTGTGTGTTTTGTGGCTGGATTAAAGTCACAGGGTCACAGGGTCACACAGGCCGAGGTCAGGCACACAGAGAAGACAGCTCACCTCCAGGATGGGTGCAGCTGTGTCATGGATCGACAGGATGTGGGTGATGTTGTGCTGTGCCAACAGCTCCCTGTCTCGTGCATCTGTGGATCGCAAAGAAAAGCAAGAAATTGCAAATACTCCCTCCATCCAATCACAGATCATCTCATATAGGTTCTAACCTAAATAAAGCCTTTTCTGCCCAACAACAGCCCCCCTACTCAAGTGTCTCCCAAGCAAATGTGGCCTTATGGCTTAAAAGTTTTTCTCATCTTCTGAACTGAAAGAAAAACCGGAAAACCAGTGTTTCTAAAACAGTCCAACAGCTTGGCCCAAAAGCAAGAAACAGTAATACTTTTAATCAAATTTTGTTCTTTAAAAGGAAGCCAAATGTTTTCTACCTTGGACAGATGTGTCTCGAACCTTTTTTCTCATGCTTTGCAAGTTTGCAGGATGCTGATGATGCCACCTATACAAGACCAAGATGAGTCTGTGCTGAAGCCTCCTCCCAGCTGAATAAACTCAGGTAATCCTATCTCACATAGCATTTGTAGCTGTCAGACAGAAATCACAGCTTGCAACATTAAAAGAAAAGATATCTGAGTAGCCTACCTGGTGTAAACACTCACAGAGGAAACACAAGCTGTAGTCACTGTGACTTCAAGGTCAGAGAGTGACACAAGTCCTCAAGTGTGTTGGCCATGAAATAAATATTTTTATGGGCTGCTGGGAAGCTGATATCAACAGAGCTGATATAACAGAGAGCAGTGTCACTGCCTTACAAAGTCAAAATCCAGTCACAACATGTGGAACCCAACTTTTTCCCTCCTGTTTTAACATCTAAACATGATCGAGCAATAGTAAATGTATGATTTCTGTGATAGCTGAAGTAAAACAGTAAAATTAGCAGTAACTACTAAACAAAGATAAAAACAGAGATCCAGAAATCTAGATCTAGATCTAGAGATCCACTCGGCTAAAATGAAAACTACATTTACTAAATGTTAGTTCCTTATCTGTTATCAGTAAATGTCCATTTAACAAACGTCATCTTGGTAATTCAGTTTCATTTCAATAAATTCAAACATTATGCAGAACAAAACTCAGCTAAACTCCCTTGTAAACCAACATGACACAATTTTTAAATGTGGTCATATTCATGCAATTTGGTACAGCAAAGTGTGGTTAAATCACATATTTAGATCTACCACATTGTAAAATGTTAAATTCATTTGAATATACATTAAATATTTACAGAAGAAGGCCCAGTAGACATTCAGCATGAACTACAGAGGTTTATTTTCTTCAACAAAAAAGCTAAAATGCACAAGAAAGCTGAAATAACACATTTTGTTCTTCCTGCATTCTGTGAAGATTATACTAAAGCAGTGCAGTTAATCTTTCTATATAACAAAGGTTATGTGGCAATATATATCAGTTAATCTGTAATGTAGTTTGTCAGCCTTAACCTCACTGCTTCACCTTGTACACAGGCAGAAAGTTTAAGATGATGTAAAATATACCAAGTTAAGATAGAAGAAGATAAACAACATGAAGGATGTCAGATTTCCTGTTTGACAGTTATTACCTGAACTGTCATGTTTACTAAAAAAGTGTTCCATATTTTTACGAATTTCCTGTGTTGTCACCTTTACTTGTTTACACAGCTCAAAAAAGCAACCTAATGATTGCATTCGCCGCTTTGTGGAAAGATGTGGAATGCAGTTCACACTGGGGACACCCCCGCGCCGCGGGGCATCCCCTCCCACATCAACCCTCTCGTACTCAGAGCAGCCTCCAGAAATAATTTGTTTCCTCCAGCTGCTGAAAGAGTTACACACCAACCCCCGCAACACACACACACACGCTGACTAAAAAACACTCTGTAATACTTTTTTTTTTTTTACATCAAAATACACGACTTTAATCTTTCAGCTCTACACTGTGACCTCTCCACTCTATAGAAACTGAGCTCAGTGTAGCATCTCACCACATGCCCCCCCATATGAGGAACTGAAACACACTCTACTACATTATCCTGAAAATAAATCAATTCTTTACTCAAATCACACGAGGCAGGACAACTTACCTTTGATATTTCCAAGATAAAGATGAGGCAGGACCTAAAGAAAGTTCAACATTGAGTTAAATAAAGAAAGCAGAAGTTGTTCATGTAAAGACAGATAATTAAGGTTTTGATGTTTTTACCGAGGTAATCCAAACGACATGATACTGTACCTTGTTTATTCCGTTACCCATGTCTGCCAAAGGTCTCAGGAAAACAACATCAAGTTTAGGACAAATTTATGGTCACGAAATGAAAATTTTGGCGAAGTTCAGAGTTACTCAGACTGCATCACCCAGAGCTCCAGCAGCATTTAGCTCCTGTCAAGGCCTCTCAACAAGAAGATAATCAGTCTCAAGCTCGGGTTGCGTCACGTCATTTTCAAATCACCCCTGGTGACTTCTTTATGTGAGCCAAGATATCATGAAGCCTTCGACGTCTCTGCTGCTCACGCCTTCTGTGCCACCTCATCGAGAATATGTTGCCTGGGATGACATAATGTGACCTTAGCAGAGGAACACCCTGCTTGGAGGTTTATATTTAGACTAGGAGCGGGTCATGGGACTGTGGACAGGCACATACCAACCAGACAAAGATGGTTTGCGGGCTAGAGGGCAGAAGACAGATCCAGCAGCGTGTCACGCCTAGCTATCGCTATCTGCTGAGGCGTCATACCGTACAAGGAGTACCTCTGAATAAGGTTCACAATACAGACGGGTGACAAACTAATGGAAAAACCAACAGAAACTGTCTTAGCGTGGTGTTGTTCTACCTTTAGCCTCCAGAACAGCTTCATTGCTTCCTTGTCATGGATACTCAAGTCTCTGAACTCTACTGGAGGGATGTGAGTGCTGTTCTTCCAAAATCTCCCATAGGTATTCAGTACAGTTGAATCATTAGCGATGGGTTCATAAAACCTTGTAGAAGCATCTCCACAAGTTCCTCCATAACTTAGATATCTGCACTTGTCACTCAGGTTTTTCCTCTAATTTGACACCCACCTGTACTTGCAACCTACAATAAATCTAAATTTAATGAGGAGTCTCAAGTATCTATGACAAGGCAGTTTTCATAGAAGTACAAATTCCCCCGCTTATCTTCAATTATGAGTCGATTCTCATTGGACATTCACTTGAATCTCCTGCAGTCATCACATTTCCTTTAAGTTGTCCGACATCCTCGAATTGCTCTGAAGGGTGTGATGTATTTTTATTTCTGCACAGAATTGTGTGTTACTTCGTGTAGTTGACGTCAGTAGCAATAAATGTCCGTACCAAATACTGACGGCAATCATCCCGATATTTGTCAAGATATGTCAACCTCATGGTGGTGCCAAAGGAAAAGTCGGGGGATCATGAAACTCAGTAGGATTCGTCATCTAAGGACCTTGAATGCTTGTACAAAATTTCATGAAAATCCATCAAACAGTTGACAAGTGTTTTCAAATTGAACCAAAGTGGTGGACAGATCGACACTGCCATCGCTGGAGCTATGCTGCTCACGAGAAGCCTCAAAATAGTCAGTCACCTATGATGTAAGTCATGGGGGAGCAGCAAATCCTCTTATTTAACATTATTTCATCAACTTGATTCGTCATGACTTCTTTTAATTTTATGAGCATTGCTTATAAACTTGATTGTATCTTTGAAACTAAGAATTCCCCCATTTATTTTAAACTGCGCTTGTCAATTCTCAGTGGACATCCACTGGAATCTGCATCAGTCACTGCATTTCCAGTAAATTCAGCTGCATCTTCGACACATCGCTCTGAGGCGATCGAGGTATTTTTAGCCCAGCTTTGTCGCTTTTTGTCTTGTGTTCCTGTGTGTGGTTCAGTGTGTGGCACAGCTCAGACGCTCTGACAAGCAGAGGAGAGTGGAGGCGTTTACAAAAAGCCTGCCTGCCTCAGAGAACTAGGTCTGAACAGCTCATCGCAAGCCACGGGTCAAACCCATTGATAAACAGACACATCACACATTAGGAACACGGCTGCCTCTGTGGATAGAAGGTGTATAAAAAAACACCTTTGTCAGAAGATCAGTGTTTGTGTAGGTGTGTGTCTGAGTGTGTGGGTGGAGGGGGTGGGGGCTGCATAGTGTATATACTAAAGGATGTGGGATGTTGATTAAATTTGTCTTTAAAAAGAGGAAGAAGAGATATTACCTCAGGAGTTACTTTCAGGTTGGTGCCTGTTACATCCAGCAGTGGTGCTACAACCAAACAGCACTGTAAAGCCTAAAGAGATTGTTATTTTACAGCTGCAACTAACAAGTATCGCCACTAACAGTTAGCAAGACAATTATTTTCTTACTTTATTGATTCAGTTACATAAAAGACAGAAAAGCAGCAAATTATCACACCTGAGAATCTGGAACCACAAACTGTTTGATGCTTTTTTTAACCACACCTGCTGCACGGTCACCACTGTGAAATCTCAAAAATTGTCAGTGATGGTTTGCCAAGAAATTTTGTACAGGTTTTCATGGTTCCCAGACGTTGTGCTTTATAGACTTTAGTCTTTCGTCTGGTGCCACCATGAGGTTGTCATTTCTGTTTTGGAGTGAAATAGATTGACAACTACTGGATGGATTCCCATGAAATTTCCTTCAAATACTCCAGATATTCCAGATTGTTTGAGGATAAAACAAGGCTACTGAACGCATTTACTAGACAAACAACAGCAGAGAGACGACAGGAAATGAGGGGAGAGAGAGAAATAGGGGACTGACATGCAGGAAGGGTCCCCACCCAGATGCAAAGAGTTGGTTTAGGGGCCCAACAGGGAGAGATCTCTGCGGTCCAACTGACCCTAAACATAAATAATGCTACTTTAAATGTAAAATAACATCCTGTACATTTCTTCATCTGTCGGTGACTTCTTGGTAAATTTCTTCATGCATAGGGCCATATATAAAAAAACATGAAATATTACCGTATTTGGTGCAGTGTCAGTGCTTCGTGGTAATTTCCATATTTTGTAACCTTCATCAAATGTGTAAACACAGTTTGTGGAAAGAAAAGAAAAAATATGTACAAAAATATTTTCCGCGTAAAAATCATTACCGAGGAAAAAAAAAGTTTCTGATATGAAATTAATAATAGATCAATATTTTGTTGAGTTTCAGTGGAGCTGAAATAAATCTGTACTGTAAGACAAGCTGAACAAAATACGTGATGAAATCTTTCAGGAAATAACGAGACCAGTAGAATGAAGCGTTACATAAATATCCAGTAATAAATCAACTTTCAGGTGAATGTTGCCTTTCGGTTCGTTTTCGTACTTTCGCTTTAATTTTTTTTTGTCAATAAAGACGACGTGGAAAGTGCCAAAGTGAATTCAGCTGCCTGGATTCCTTTAAAAACAACAACTTGCAGTGCAGCAGGATTTCACGGTCCTGACTCAGACAGAGTTTGTTCAATCTTTAAACCGCTCAGGAGGACTCTGCACCTCTGACCAGAGGAATGGCGTTGTTTCTGCTCGGAGGACGTTTCTCTAAATGCAGAGTCCACATCCAGAGAGCCATGACAGCCGTGCAGCCGTACTGGTAACTGTTAAACTGTTTTCACTGTGTTAACTGTGAAATCTACATGTTTATATTCATCGTTCTTCAGACGTGGACTTTAACCGCAGAGAGCTGCGGTAACTATCAGGAAATGTCTGCTCTGCGTTCAACAACATGTTTGTCCTTCTCTCGGGTTTGTTTCATTTAAATCCACTAGATGGCGCAGCATCTCCAGTCAGTGCACTACAGTGTAAAATATGCACGAAATAATAATATATCATCCACAAGTTCCCCTGTACTGCTGCCGATCGTAAATTATTAGTATTAATCTATTATTACTACTCGTGGTATTAGTATTTTAGTCGCTTTTATTTATAGTATTAAATTGTATATTTCTGCTTAGCAACCCTACAGTGGAAGATGTTGCCTTAAAATGAATATATAAGCTTTTTTTAATTAGTATTATTAATTAAAGGGAAGTATTTAATAGTTGTGAAAATGATTAACCACAGAAACAGACATCACATGCCAACATACCTTCAAATTTACAATGAAACATTTTCCAAATATAACAATAAATGCCCCTAAATTCTTAATCATTTCAGAGAATAAATGTCATACGTGATGTGCCTCTGTTAAATTTACTTTTTGAAGGCCAGTGAAACAGAAAGATGCAGAATTGTTGTGTTATGTCTGATTGTACACTTCCCTGCAGAGATGTACTACGTCTGCTGGAACTGTTAAACAGTTCTACTCTTTCTTTTCACTATGGCCACAGTCTACCTGTCTGTTTCCCTGCAGCTCCTCAGTGGCTTCAGGCCGGCAGCATGTTAATGGAGTGGATTTGTACTACGAGCAGACAGGCAGAGGGAAACATGCTGTGCTGTTGATTCCTGGTGCTCTGGGTAAATACAACAACATTCATCCTCTTAATGTTAGAGACTTTATCATGAGATCTCTTTTTCATCTCTCATTTGAAAACCATTTTGCTCTTTTCTTTACCACAGGGAGCACAAGGACAGATTTTGCTCCTCAACTCAAGTCTCTCAACAAAGAACACTTCACCGTCGTTGGCTGGGATCCCCGTGGTTATGGACAGTCCCGACCCCCCGACAGAGACTTTCCCTCGGACTTCTTTGAGCGAGATGCAAGGGATGCAGTGGATCTAATGAAGGTGGGATTAGTCATTTCATCAGCTCATCATGACTTGTACGAACCTGAGGTGAAGAGAGAGATATGTGTGAACATCCAGTCGCACAAGGACAAACAATCCTACATATCTGTCTGGCATTTTCTTCCACCAGATCTGGATTATTATTGTATAGATCTGCACCAAACTGTACAAACTTTAGATCCCAACATCAAAAATATGTCTGATTTGTTACGTTAAGATTCAAACTGAGAAACTGACAAAAATGTCAAAAAATTACCTACCTTGCAGTGTTATGGAAATTAATAAGAAACACCTGGATCTGCCCCTGAATGTAAAGGGTTCTTCCCTGGTTAGTGCCCAATCCCTCCACCAAGTTTGGTGCAAATCAGTTCAGTACTTTCTTTGTAGTCCTGCTGACAAACAAAGAAACAGACACAGGGGAAAACATAAGATCCTTGGTGGAAGTTCTGCACACAGATTAATGATTGTATACACAGTTTAAACCAAGGCTGCCTGTACCTGGCCTTAATGTGAAACATTATAAAGGAGTAAAGTCACTACTGTTCATTACTGACTCATTTGAGACAATAGAAATCTAATTTAGACTGTAGCAGTCATGCACAGAGTGAAACTGCAGCTGGATGTGATCCCTCATCGTCCTCTCTCTAACCACTATGACTATAATCTAGAGAGGTGATGCCTTACTGTTATTACAGTCCAGTTTGTTTGTGGTGTACTGTATTTGTTATTTCTTTTCCAGGCTTTGGGCTTCAGAAAGTTTTCTCTGCTGGGGTGGAGTGACGGAGGAATCACCGCTCTGATCGCAGCAGCAAGAAACCCAGACCTGATCAACAAGATGGTCGTATGGGGGTCCAACGCCTTCGTTTCCCAGCATGACCTGGGGCTTTACGACGGTACCACGATGGGCACTTTTGTTGTGAACTGCCCATGATATAATCTTTGTTATCTGTGTTTTGCAACTGCTTTTTGAGTGCATGTGTTTTTTTGTTGTTGTTGGACCACCCCAGCGGTCCGCGACGTCTCCAAGTGGAGCGCGAGGATGAGGCAGCCCATGGAGGAGGTGTACGGAGCAGAGGTGTTTGCTAAAACCTGGGAGGCCTGGGTGGACGGTATCGCACAGTTTGCAAAAAGACCAGAAGGTAGTGAATTCCTACTACTACAAACTAACTCCACAAGTCTCACTGAGCAGACTAAGACTGAAAACTGAAAAAAAAAAAGCAAGAGATTAGCCTCCAGTTTAGTCAGTACTGGACTAAATCTTCACACAATCTTGACAAACTCTACATTATTTAAAAGCGTCAAGTGTCCTGATTTGATCTGTGCAAAGCATAAAGTGGCAGTCTATGATAAAAGGCTAAAGATAGAAATCTATTTTTATACACAAGAAACATATATGTATAAAAATGTTGACTTTAATGTCCTGTGCTTAGGGAGCATCTGCATGGAGCTTCTGCCCCTCATCACCTGTCCAACCCTCATCATTCATGGAGAGAAAGACCCCATGGTTCCCAGCTTCCACCCACAGCACCTCCTGAAACACATCAAAGGGTCGCGGTGAGAACGTTCACACACAAACACACATTTTAAACAACAACCACACCACATGTGACATGTTATTAACCTTTGTTCTGTCCAAAATCTAGATTACATCTGATGCCTGAGGGTAAACACAACCTCCACCTGAGGTACGCTGATGAATTCAACAAACTGGTGGAAGACTTTCTGAAAGACTGACTGATACAGTGAAACAAACAGAAACAGGGCGACTAATATTTACACTGGTCTAATTTTTACCCTGTTTTTGATGCATTAATTGTTCAATGCTGCTTATTTACATAATATTTTTACTGTCAATTCCAGTGTAATTTTTTTCTATGATTAAATCTCTGAAGGAGAAAGTCGGCAGCTTATTTCTCAAATTATGTAGCTCAGTAACATTACATGTAGAGCTTTAGAGATTAGTCACTAAATACTTAACTGACAACTATTTTGATGTCACTTTTCAAGCAAAAATGCCAAACATACTCTGGTTCCAGCCTCTGACTAAACTGAAACTGAAGTTTGAAGTCATCACCTTTCATTTCTAGGATACTATGATTCACATTTTTCACCTTTTTCAGACATTTTCTCTCTTGACTTGATCTTGAGAAGGTTGTGTATGCTTTTGTATCGTCTTGGTTAGAGTATTGTAATTCATTCACTCAGGGTTGAGATGCCTTCAGCTGGTACAAAATGTACCTGCTCAGCTTTTAACAAATCCTTGGAAGACGAGATCACATATCCTCTGTTTCAGCCTCTCGGGTTTAGACCTATTTTGAAGATTTTATTTAAAACATTTTATGGTGTTGAAGAGTTATTGGACTCCCTGTCTGAAGATCTGACACTTGCAGAGTCAACATCTTTTAAATTACATCTCAAAACTTAGATTTTTAAAAAAAAATTTAAAAAGACTTTAATTGGTAACAGTTTTTTTGCTACTGGTATTTAGGATGTTTTACACAATTTCATTCTGTTTTATTTAAATGTCTATTTTTACTGCCTAGTTTCTGTTTCTTAATGTTATAATCCTGTTGAAAACCATATAAATCACCATTTTGTAACTTAGTCTTATAAAAAATATTATTTAATAGACTAGAGATTAGTAATTTATATTGATATATTTATTCCCAGTTTCACTTTACAGTGAAATGATGTTTTAAAATGCAGTAACAACAGCTGCTAACATGTCTAACTAAACTATGTAGCAGTATAACAGTAACCAATGTAAAACTATGGTAAAACTACTACTTTATTAGCGAGTAAATTACATGTTGATTTATATTTAATATTAATTTTAAAGTCTGATCTGTTTTTTATTTTCATCTTTAACTTTAATTAAATATTTTATTATTTTATTTTCGGTCAAATCGATTATGCTGGTGCTTCGCTCTCTAACATCGATGATCGATTAGTTCTGGCTGCCATTTCTTGACGAACCCGGAAGTTGCCGCTGCTGTTTCTGTTTACAGTCGGCACGAGTTTGGCGGTTTGCTGCAGCTCGAGTTTTTAAAACAAAATGAGCGAAACACAGAACGGAGCGGTGGTTGACGGAATCTCGGTGCACAATTTCTCGGAGAAGATTTTGGAGCAGGTTGTCCATTTTCACGTGATGAAGCTCAGCGGCGGGTTTTTCCTCTGGGTCGGTTCAAGTCCGGTCCTGTCCAACCTGGCGGTGTCGATGAGCAGCAAATATGTAAGTATAACACACTGAACTTTTATTTTGTAGGAGACTCTGTCAAGTTCCCAAACTGAGCTTTAAAAAGTTAAACACAGGCACTGAGATGAGGTGAAATGTTTTATATCAAGCAGGGAAAAACTTTAACAAACCTGAGGAGGGGCAACAGAAGTGATGTGTATAGAATAAATCACATAGTAGATTTACAGTGTGAACAGTCAGTCCTAGGCAGGGCAGCCATGTTGTTTCTGCTTTATTCATCTGCTTTCAGTGAGATTTATGTCCAGATCAAGCTGTGTGGAGCAGATATCACTGCCTCTGAGCTTTTTAAAATGTACATTTTCCAAAAACAGAATAACTGAACTTGAACTCCTTAAACATCGTTGGGGAAAAGGAAAAAAAAGGTGCAGCGAGCAGAACCAGAGATATTGTCTTCTTACTCTTCTCTCTTGTCAAAACCTGGCGCCTACATTACCCACAATGCCCCTGGACACAGCCAGTCCAGTGGGAGGCAGCAGCTAATGTGGCCTGGAGCCTGTAGCCTCAGGCAGAGATGAGGAGGACATTTGTCAGACTTCACACAGCTTCCTCTGGAGACACTGACGGTCTTTATTAACACACATGCTCCCTGAGACCTGTGACCACCAACGAGCATCTGGGATCTGCCCTCAGTTTGAATACATTTGAGTATATCAGGGGAAAAACACATGTTTTATGTGAAAACACTTTAGACATTAGAGCAAATTATGTCTTTCTTTGCTTTATGAAAGCTTCTAACTGCTCTATTTGTTTTCCATCTGCAGGATTCGATGCCATTATCCACATTAGTCATGGGGGACCCATCCAACACTGCTGCAAACTCTTTGTCACAGAGATTAGGTAACGATGAATGGATTTGCATGAGTTTATTTGTCTCACTGTGTCATTAAAAAGCTGAAAGACTTTATTAAGCTCCCATGTGGTTCTCTAGTGTAGATTTATAAATAACCACACCAGTGTTTGTGTATGTTCCACCTCAAAATAACCTCTTAACTTTACTGCTAACAGTGCAGGCAGCAAACAGCCTGTGTTCATTTCAGTAGAATGTTTGATTGTTTGTTTGGTCGTCTTTCAGTGATACCAGAGCGTTGATTGGTTTGAAAAGTCTGCCTTGTGCAAACATGAGACGATAGGATGAGTTTGACAAAAATAAAAGGTAGTGATGGATGAGCTCACATGAGTTTCAAGTCTCCACAAGTTGAAAGTCACGGCTTGAAACAAAAGTAACTGCCTGCACAACAATGACACGGTCCTATAAGGAAAGGCAGCTGTATTTCTACAGCACTGTTTGTACATTTAACCTAAAATAGTGACACATAGTCAATTAGTAGATCATTTATTTTGAGTTTTAACAAATTCCAACACTCATGCTTTAAAATTTGAGTCTGTATCCAAATTTGAAGGTGAAATAAGTGTGTGTTTTTGTGTGTTTTGCAGCAAAGAAGACCAAAAAGCAAGTATTTGTGAGTTACAGTCTCCCAATGACGGACTCCAACCTCAGTCTCTTGGTGGAGAACAGGATCAAAAAGGAGCTGGAGCTTCACCCTGAACACTTCTGAACATGTTTTATCCTTTACTGAGCGTCTTTTGTTTTGGAACTGAGGACTTCTGGGATGGGGGGAGAAAACACGGCAGGTCCTCCTCCTATTTGGACTAAAATACTCCCACACAATAACCACACAACAGTCACATCGAGTGTTCTTTTATTGACATAATAAATTAAGTGGTTTATTATCAAAACATGTAGGCCTATGGCTTTTTGTACAAATGCATCATATTAAAAAAATAACACTTAGAAAACAGCATTAGTGGTTGAGATCTTTTTTTTTTTTTTTTTTGTTCTTTCTTTTCTCCGAGGGTTTTTAATGGTTGAAAACATACAAACTACCAAACCATACAGTGTGTTCAAAATACGTGCTGTGTGCTAAATATGATTTTTAAAAACGCAGGATGATCTGTTTGATCTGTGGATCGACTCAGGTATATTTGGACAAAAATGGTTCATGGGATGTTTGATCTATTCAATGTGCTTATATCCTATAAAAGTAAGGTTGATGAATGGCACATGTATACATACCTTATACTTTTATGCAGTCCTACGGGATACTTACATATTAAAGTGTATAAATGTACACACTAATCACAACTAGGCCAGGTCTATGCAGACTATGCTGCTCTATTCTAATTGTCACAAACGTTTATTTCAAAAAACTGTAAAATATTGTGCTTTCTGGCAAGAGTTACACGTCCTCGGAGCAGGATTACAACATTACCACAGTACAGAGAACAAGGAGTGAGAGTCGGGAGTGGAGATATTTGCTAATTAAAGGAGGTATTTCAAGCAACAAAATTGCCCTTGGCAGCATGACAAAATAAATACTGGTTTTCTTTAAATTACATTCTCTGTTTTGTTAAAAGAACAGAGCCATCGTGATAAAGCCATTTAAATGCTGAGACGCGTCATAAGACATAACAGTAGCACGCTGACTGGTCGCTCTTAATGTCCGTTCAACTCTCAGATTTGTTTTAGCATCGCCCACAGTCTCTATAGGCTACACACACAGTCTGCCAAGGTCTCCGGCTGTTCATCACTTCAGACAACCATCATACACCCACAACAACAGCAGTAATGCTTATTTAAAAATCAGTGTCTACACTGACCTCACCTCTGAGGATAAAGTGCCGCATCGGACTTCTCACAGAGGGACCACAAATAAAGAAGAAAGAACATGTAAAACTACTTGTGCCCTCTCATGCAAAAAAGAGTGGTAGTGGTTTAGCCAATCCCTGGATCTCCAATGCGTTGGCTGAAAATCACAAACACTTGATTGTGTCTCTGACATTTAGTGCAAAAGTAACTTATAAAGAATTATAAGATGCAGTGAAATCCTCTTTCAACGAGTCAAAACGACAAACAAAACTCACAGAGCACACGTTATTGGAAGCCAGTCTGCTCTACTGTGCCTCTTCACCTGCCTGCGTCCGCTTCTTTTACCTGTAGATGAATTGTCAAAAGAGCGGACGACAGCGCAAGAAAATCACCAACACCTCTCAAGACCTTCGTATTATTTAACACACACTGACCTCAGATAAACTTAGTCAAGGACAATATTTTTTGGCAACTCCTGAATGAATCATAATCACTACAAACTACACAAAATTACTATCGTCACCATCTCAAACCTCACCATTACAAGACTTCATCTGGTTCATTCGAACAGTTCTTTTTTCCCTTAAAAAGTCTGTCTGTTTTTTTCTCAAGTGACCTTTCAGTCAGGTTAATGCTTGAGCAATTAATAGCACAATAGTGGACTGTTGCTTCGATGCTCATACCCCGTTGGCTATGGCACTGTTTCCAATCACCTCCCCACCGGTCGCCAGGGCATACGAGGCAGGCACCGCTGCCAGAGCGGTGGCTGCTGCCATTGTGGCGCTCCCGGTGGCCGAGAGGTGTAGCGGCGTGTCGTGGACGCGGGAGTAGTCCCTGTCGCTCTTGGCGAGAAGGAGGTGCTGCTCCCCGGGATGGAGCAGGGTCTGACGGGTGAAGGTCTCTCCGTCGGCCAGGCTCTCTGGCAGGGGCTGGCCCCGCGGCTCCGGCAGCAGCAGCAGGCAGATGATGCACAGCAGGGTGCAGCAGGCGAAGATCACGTGATGCAAGAAGTAGCCCTTCTGGTTGTGGAGCTCCATGATGGGAGCAGTGAGCATGCCGAAGCCGGCGCTCGCCAGGACCAGACCCAGCCCTCCACCCCTGCACAGAGAGAGAAGATCCATTACTGACGCAGTTGGAAAACTAACAACAGGAGCTCGTCTGGCATCAGAGTCAAACAAAGTGTGTGACACTCTCACACCTTTCCAGGCTGCAACTTCCCAAAACCATCAATCAGACAAGAGTGCCTGCTTCATACAGTGAGTCACACACATTCACAGTCTCGACTTCTCTTTTTACACAACTACTTATGCCACTTTTTGTGTGTTCAACAGTGCAACACAATGATTTATGAAAAGAGACCAGGCTTTCTCCCTGCCTTCAAGTGTGGAACAGGTACGAACACTTTTGCAGCTGGTGTTTTAGAGCAACATTCAGTATTACCCAGTTCATTTGAAGCATACTGAACCCTTTACAGGCATCGAGTATGTACTCACCTGTCGGTCAATATTAGGCCACAAGATGGCGCCAATAAGCAACTTGAGAACAAAAGCTGTCCACAGCTTCCATACACTGTAATAATATACACCATGGTACTACATAGTGATCGTTAAAAGGTCATGTTTTTGTTGTTAGTTTACAAAAAATTAACATACTTAACCATTTTGTACCAGCAGGAAAATATGCAGTGCATTTACTGACTCACATTGTGAGTTAAATTTAACAAAGAGACAGCAGCATTTTCTTTGCTTTGAACTCACTGGGTTCATTTTTCTCTAAGGTGAAATGAGGCCAGTGATGGAGGGACGATCCCCACTGTGACTGAATGAATGTGACTAATAGCAGAAAAACAACTTTTTTTTATAATGAGGCTGACATAGAAAGCGTGAACACACTACTTACTAATGATGACAGGAGAGATAGCTTGTCTTTGAGTGTCACCCTCCTCTGTCTTAGTCAGTATAATAAATATAAAGTATAAATATACCTAACATTTTTGCTCTATTGTGGCCATTTTTCAGAGTACTGTGAATGGACCATCAAAAATATGGCACACAGTAAACATAAGTGCACTATGGGTAGTAAATAAGGAGTGATTTCAGAAGGCGTAGTGCATGTAATGAAAAGTAAATCCCCTATGTGCTGTATTAAATGTTTATGACCACCCAGGCTCACCTGATGACAGTAGGAGTGATTTCTGCACAGAAGAAAATGCTGAGTATGCTGACAGCATGAGAGGAAAACATCCCGATGATGGAGAAGGCCACCGAGAATTTCCTGTTGAGAGTGTCTCGCAGAACTGTCCAGGAGAGGGCAACAACATGTAAGCACACTAATAACACCCAGAATATAACACAAACAACACACAACTGAACGTAAACGTAAAGGACTGGGTCACAAATAAGGATATGTTAGAGTGACCTTGAAAATAACAGATAAAACTACTTATTAGTGACTGTTTGTGTGCATCATTTTATGCTATAAATCACTGTAGTTGTACCTGTGTCGTGGCGAAGGCTGTACTTTCCAATTACTGGATTCCATTAGCGAGCATTGGAAAATAAAAGAGAGGATAACATATCATTAGTAAGCACAAAGGGCAGCAAAGTGCTGACGCAGACTGTGCAGAAGCAGAATAAAGAAAGCCTATAGGACAACCCTGAACAGTTTACCCACTGAAGCTTGAAGTAATGACTACATACTGCAGATGTAGGTCAAAAAAAGGGGGGGCATCAGGAGAGGCTGCTGTTAGAGAGAGTTCAACTGTAGGATGTATTGATTTAATGACACAGAAGGCAAAGTGTAAGTACAGCTCAGGGTTTTTTTATTGCTGAGATTCACCCTTCTGTTTTGTGTGTTAAAGATGTTTTTCTGAACTCTCAGAGTTTTCTTACTGCAACCTTTGCTAAACCTTTCCACCAACAGTAACTGTCCAGTGGTTGCTCAGCAACTAAAACTGTGCAGAGCAAGTTTGTCAAGCTTCAAGTAGCTTCCCATCGTTAGCCTAGCACGCTAGGTGCACAGGTAAGAATAATACTTCTAAGAAAATCCACTCTCCAATTATCTTTTTGGTTTTTTTCTTGCCTTTCTAAAACAGGAAAAAAAAAAAAAAAAAAAAAAAAAAAAAAAAAAAAAAAAAACGCCACTAGAACAGTTTGTTTTAGCTCTAAGGTAAGATGCTAATGTTAGCTAGCAGGCTAACTAGCCTACCTCCTACGTCTGTAACCTAGCGTAGCTGCTAAGAGACAGTATAAAATGAGGCGGCTGTGTCATTTTGTGAGGTTAACATGTTATAAATAGCTTTTATTCAGTACTGAAAAATCAACTTGGAGCCTTTACAGGACCATGCTAACGTTATATCAGAAGTTAGGCTAACTTTAGCGCCTCCTGCTAACTGCCCCTGCTACTACTATTTGCAAAATACATTGGTTTCTCGTCTTCCCTGAAACCTTTTCTCTTGCAATAATGATAGATATTTTTTAAATACTAGACCACTGCTAAGGTGCTTTCATAAAAATTATCACACAACGTTAGCAAGAGACAACAGTCTGATCTTAAAAACGTTTTTTTCATGTAATACCATAGAATAACACCAGGGCTAACTAGCTTAACGTCGCTAAACAACAACAATGCTGCTCCAGTATTTTACTGATGAAAATATAGCCTTAGTCTGTTTTCATCAATATGGTACAGAGTTAGTATGATATGAAGGTATTAAATGTTACGGTACAACTCCTTTACAGGCTTTTCAGTTGCAAACAAGTCCGCTAAAAGCAGTTAGCATCGTTTAGCTAGCTGCAGCTTCAGGCTAAAAATGAGAAGCTGCTTTGTCATGAACATTATAACAAAAGTTAGAACCAATTATATGTGGCAAATTTTTCTTATAATTAGCCAGGTTTCCATCCATATTTAGCAAAACTGTTAGGCAGATTTCCAGAAAATGAGCTAAAGAAAACAATGATTAATGTGTCAGTTAATGTGTTTCCATCCATGACTGTTATGTGAATGTTAAGAGCTGGCTCATTGAGATAAACAGGGGGTGGATTCTCTTGTCAACCGCCATTCACATTTTTGGCGTTTTTGTTTGTATGCACAGTTGCTGGACTAAAATCCTGACAGGCATAGCAACAGTAACTAGTGTGGGTTAGTTTTGCACAGTTAAGTTCAAGCTGGTCTTGTGTATTTCTCTGTGTGATCACTCACAGTTTAGTAAACCCAGTTGTAGCAGTGATGCCAGGGCTGTTATGATCATGAAGGTGAGGAGCCCTCCACGACGTCCCATCAGTCCCACCGCGGGGCAAAGTGCTAGGCAGGTTGCCACGGCGATGCCAGCCATAGTGTAATAGTCGGCGTGGCACAGAGCGGTAGGCTGGGCCTCGGGGTCCATCATACTGCGGGCAAAGCAGTGGTGGATCCCGTAACCTGTCAGGCTGCACAAAGACACACAAACGAAGCGATAAGAGTGCGGACGGTGAGGTGGTACCTGAGACATGCGTCTGCCACGGGGCGAGTGAGGTTTACACTCACATACATGTCTTCATGTCTCTCTGGAGGACGAGCTCATGTGTAATTCATGCTCTCTCAACACAACGGATGTTGGCTTTGATTAGCAAAGGAACTGTACAAGCCCAGCCACAAACACACTTACGAGTTGACACACAGCACCACAATGTTTTTCCACAGGTTCCTGGTGCTCATCATCTTGACAATGCAGGTCCTCTGGGGTTTCTTGTGCAGCTCCTGCTCCAGCTCTGGTAGGAAACATGAAACGCACACCTTGAGACCTTTTCTTTCAGAAGGTAATGAGAGACCGGCCGCTAAGAGACCTTTAGCACTGAGAAGCTAATGTGCTGTGGGGCCTTTAGATAGATATGGGACATCCCTTTGCCCACTCTCATCATCTATCTGTCTGCTTGGCCACCGGGAGAGCCAGAAGCAATGAATCAAACACGAAGGCAAGGAAGAAGTGTTTGTGGCAGAGAGAGGAGAGATGTAAGAGTCTTTGAGGACTCCACAATTGCAAGACAGTTACTCATCAGCAATTTTATTAATAGTTGAAGTCACTCATCCCACAAAAATGCCAAATATTTGCTGTGTCGTGCTTCTAAAATGTGTGAATAAGCTGCCAAGCCTCTCTGTAAATTGAATGTCTTTGGGTTTTGGACCGTCGGTCAGACGAAAGCAATTTGAAGACGTAACCTTGAGCTCTATACAAGTGTGGTGATGGAAACCTCAGTGGCTGTCTCATCTCTTTGGCAGGTGTTTGATCAGTTTCCTAATCCCTCTAGTTCTTAAAGAGTTTGTATTAAAAAACTAAATTTGTAAGCCCCCATTTTTGGGAAGTGGAGATGTCTCTGTGTTTAGATGGAGGGCATGCTGGTTAAATCATTTTCATGGCGCAATTATAATTATTCTAAGTTATTTATATGGAGTATTTTTATTCTGCTTGGGCTTTCAAACAGATTATAATTGGGAATATTAGGCTCCACGTAAATATACCTAACGAAACACTGAATCGTATAAGTAGCTGACAGATTCACTGATAAAATAAACAGCCCTAAATACAAATCCCACTTTATTGATCTTCCAGTGAGGAACTGCATTTGAACTTTTTAAAGGAGGATGCGTTTCTGATTGCAGTTGCATTTCATCATATGAACGGGCTTGAACCCACATGTGAAGGGGGCATCTTTGAGCCTTTATATGTGAGCCGGTGTTTGTGTGTTCGTTGCATGTTCATTTCATCACACACCAAGCAGCAGCTGCAACATAACATAGATGATGATTTAAAATAATTTTTGCTTAATGACGTGAATAAAGCAACAGAAAGTATAAAATTCACAGCGTAATGGATTTTGGGAGGATCCTTCATCTTGTTTGTCGTCTCTCACCTGTAAGAACTCCACTGGGCTCGGTTGTCATGTCAACCTGGTTCTTCCTAGCGATGTGCAGCATCATGGCTTTGGACCGCCTGTAGTGCTGGGTGGCCAGCAACCAGCGCAGTGACTCGGGAAAAATCCTGCAGAAAAGAGAGAGAGATTTGGAGAGAGCAGGCAAAGATGGATGAGAACAGAATGTGTTCCAAGAGCAAGAAACGGGGAGAGAAGAAAAACAAGAGGAGAAAGAGTGTATTGTTTGTAAGTCGTAGCAGAGGGTGCTCAGTACTGTGTAGTGCTGTGTGTACTGTACAAGCCTTTGCCTGGCTCAGCGTAAGAAGAACCACCACCACCAGCCCACACACCTCCCTCCCCCTGCTGTGGATTTCCTCAGAAGGTGGGACTCACCAGACGTAGGGCAGCATCAGAACGAAAGGGCTGATTATGACGATCTGCAGGACCTGCCAGTCATCCCGGTCCGGCCAATTGCGGCACAGAGCGGCCACCCCTGGCATCAGTAGCTGCCCGCCCACCATCAGAAAACTGGCCACCATGGTCATGGAGAACCGCCAGCCTGGCAAACAAAGCTCGATCCCTAGAATAAGGAGACGTAGAGAGAGAGAGAGGAAAAGGTTCAGTTTCACGAGAGAAAAATGGATTGTTGCTGCACCAGGGGAGACGAGTAAATTATGTAGAAGCTGTAGGTGTGTGGATGTGATTACCATCATAAACTAAGCAGCAGCCTTAATGGCCTGGAAGAGTGTGATGTGTGTGTTTGTTTAACAGTGTTGAATTTCCTCTCTGAATTATTGAGGACTCCTATTACTGATCCTTCCCCTGAGAGAGAGAGAGAGAGAGAGAGAGAGAGTGCTAGTTTAACACCAGACCTCTTTATGAACTTAGGATGGACTCCACATCGCGGCGGGTTCAGCTGCTTGGTGAGCGTCTCGCTGTAACTGTCCCTTAATTTCCACCCCCCTCTCACAACACTGTACTCCCCTCCCTTCCCCCTGACTGGCCTGTAACATGGTACAGTCCAGATGGCCTGGTCCATATGGCAAGGTCTTTTTGAAGGTGACCATTGTTGGTGGGTGAGGAGGAGGGAGGAGGAGGAGGAGGGGGGAGACTTGCTAACCTGGCCTCATGTACTGTCACTTCTTATTGTGCAGAAGAGAAAGAGGGGGAGGAAACGGGGGAGTCAGAGGGAGAGAGAGGAAAGTAGGAAGAGCAGGGGTAGAATACAAATTACTTTTCCCTTCGATGGGCATGAAAAAGTCTGTCCATTCATCAGAGCAATCACTGTAGGAATGATAATAAAGAGGGAAAGGTGGAGGGAGGAGAAGAATAAAGAGACAGGAAGATGAAGAAGATTTTCAGATAAGAGCAAGACGGGAAAATGATTCAGGTAAAGCAGGAAGGCCGAGAAGAAAAAATGTTACTATAAATCCCTTCATCTCTCCTCTCCTCTGCCCCAGACTTAGAGTTTCTCCAAAAACCTTCCCCAGAGGAACCAAAACAGATTAAGGAAATTACTCTGACCCATAATCCTTAACGTGCCTTTCTCCCTCTCTCCTCACTCTTCACTCTTTATGTATCAGAGTTAGCCGGTGGTGTAAGAACTATTTACACCTTTTACATGAACAAAATACTTTCACACTCAGTTTTTGCTCCTATGTGGTCTGAGTACACAATGACGAATGTGTCAGCTGAACTCTGTTGAGTGTGATGGATGTTCACTTAACTATCTTACTTTGAAGCTTTATATGCAAGTTGTAATAAACTGTAATTATCCTTTAAAGCTTTGTAAACCTCTGTAGTGTCATGGTGGAGCGTGTTACCGTCTTTCAGCTCTTTGTTTTGGTTTTACAGCACATGAACTGTGTGTTTCCAGCAGCAGCAGACAAGCTTTTATACACCCTGTCCTGCACCAAACAGCAGATGGACAGGATAAGGTTAGTGACTGCTGGTTGTTTATCAAGTAACTGTGTGCTAACACATTAGCCGGGACAACTTTATGAGGTGATAACATGTCAGTGTTTTTAACTCATTCCACTTCCCAGAAAAATCAATGAATGCAGCTTTAAGTATTATTCTAATCCTACATTTACTCATTTGACAGGTGTGTTTGTCCAGAGCGACTCAGCGCTAATACTTCAGTGCAGTCAGAGACCCTGATGTAAGTCTCTCTTTTCTTATTACAGTAACATCATCTGTTGTTGGGTAGTTTGATGTGTAAAGATTGTTCATATGTTTTGAAGTGATTCATGTTTTGTCTGTGAAACCTTTGTTAGCAAAGTAATTTGTACCTAAATCTGTCAGATTAGTGTCTGAGATGAAGAAATCTAAAGTGTCAGGAAGTGAAAGTGCTTGTTTACATGTAGTGGATTTAGTGACTTTCCACCACTGCTGTCACCCCGTCTGTCTGCTCGGACAAACAACACAGCGCCGTGTCTCTGTGGTACTTCTGTCCACAGCAGTCAATATGAATGGATCAGACAGAGCCGCACACACACACACACACACACACACACACACAAACACAAACTAAAGAAATCAACTGTACTTTGGCAAAGGCAGTGCATCCCTAAACCAACCTCACAAAACAAAAACCACTCCCCGACTCTCTGGGGAGGTGTCTGATCCCACTGACTCTACTGGGATATCAACACACACACACACTCTCTCTCTCTCTCACACTCACACACTCTCTCTCACACACACACACTGGCAGGGACCTTTTGTTCCAGCTGAGTGGAGAATGGTTCTCCTTGTGCTGATTATCTCACTGCTCCCCCTGTGGGCTGATCCTCCCTCACCCCCCGCCCCTCCTGCCCACTCTTCCCTCTTGCTCATCAGGACTGAAGTGGCTCTCTCACCCCTCTGCAAATCGACCATCCCCCACCTCTACTCACCCTCCTTACCCCCTCCTCCTCCTTTCACCGAGCAGCTTCTCCTCTGTCTTTACATCTGAAAGTGAACAGTTGCAAGAGGGTTCGCAAAACAAAAAACTATAATGGAAGAAAGGGGGTGTAAAAACAAAAGAGAAGGCAACAAAAAGCAGCTGATCTAATGGCCGAACTAAGCCCTGATGACAAATGGCTGACAGCAGCACCACACACACACTTTTTGTTGTCTGCTGCTCCCTCGCTAACCTTGCCTGGGGCATGAGAACAGAGTGCAGAGACAATTGGCTTTCTAACAGCATGAGTTCGTAAGGAGAGCCGTAGTCTGTGGTTTGTAAATGATGAAAACGTATCGGGAGGTGGCAGCTGGTGATGAGAAGAGATGTGCACTTTAGATGTAGATTTGGGGAAAGGGAGAAACCAGTGGAAAAATTAATTACCCACAGAAAAGTAATTAGCGACAATGACGCCAAAGTTAGGAGGATTCGTGCTCAGGAAACTAGAGATGTTTTTACACAGTTTTATGGAAATTCATCAAGTTAAATATTTCAGTCTGGACCAAAGTGGTGGATCATCTCTGTTGCACTTTGCCGCTAGCATGGCTAAAAAAAAAAACGAACAAAGTCCCTGGTTCAGCCTTTCAATTACAAGGATTTTCTGTTGTTTTCTGTTTGTTAGCAATGTTAAATACCTTTGAGATTTGGACTGATGGTCAAATAAAAGAAGGAATTTGAAGACTGAGTGTTTTTCATTATTTTCTGTCTAATCTTCTAATCTTTATTTTCTTTTTCTTTTTATTTGGAGGAGGATGACTTCATAGAGAGGCAGGGATGGGAAACAGATAGAAGGCTTGACAAGGGCACTACATGACAGTAAGTTTCCCCAGCTGAGTCAGCAGGAGTCAACCCCCCCCAGCTCATAACAACACACACACACACACACACACACACTCACACAAACACTAGTATACATGTATCCTGCCTCTGTCATTACCTAAAAGTCTCTGGGGGGGGACAGGAAGAGGCAATGATATTAACCTTGAAGCAACTGCAGCCTGATTCCTGTGGGTCCAAACAAACTGCACCAAACATTCGCACTCTGTAGGGTTGAAAAGTGGCACTGAAAATATGCATAGCTTGCTGCAGCAGCTCAGCTTCACAGCACGTACAATGGATTCCAATGCTGACCCAATTTTCAGTGAAAAACATACGTCAACATCTATAGAAACTTCTCAAATGACTTCTGCAGCACAACACATTCCCCTGTGATTGTTTGTTCCAAACCAAGACTGTTCTCAAAGTCTTTCAGGTAAAAATCTGGACGACTGAACATTTGTTTTGCAATCAGGTCTCAGTTCAAGTCTTTAAAAAAAAATCACGCCTCATGTCTTCATTTTCATGAAAAAATTCTTAAACCTGCTAAAACAGATTTTGGTGGCAGCAAAACAAACTCTAAACACGGACGTGTTTCATCAACTTTTATGTTGATTTAGCAAATTTGTTTGCAAGCAGCTGCCTAATTACATACAGAGGCACATTAGCATTCATTTGGAGTTCTGTTTGTGTCCTCCTGATGAATATAAGTCCAGTATTCACTCTCCTTTAGGCTCTGTTTTTGGTCTCTACCAACTCTGCAGTAACCAGCTAGTCTCTAGTCTCTGTCCACTGCCCAATATTTTTTTGGATGTTTTTTTTTGCTGAAAATAGCTCCCAGTTTTAGCTGAAATGTGTTGAAACTTAACCAAAACAGTATAGTTGCCTGACCTTAACATAGAAACAATGAGCTTAAATAAGATAAAATGCTCTGTAAAGCTGAGAGGAACTGCACAGTACGGTAACAATTCACTGTGGGATCATCACTGTGATTCACAAATCGATTGATAATGAAGAAATATTGGTTATTGTCCTTAAAGTGTGACTTCAGTGCTTATAACTCTGCATCTCCCGCAGGGTGATTGTTGGGAACATATGAGCTTACAGATCAATGTCAAAGGAGGAGGAATAGTTTGATGTTTTATGGAGATTTTGCTTCTTTCTCACAGTGTAACTGCTGTACACCCAGGCTGACAACAGCTGCCATCGTCTGAAAAGAAGCCACATTTCCAGCTACAGTGTGTCAGTACCTGTTCTTCAAAAGACAGCTCTTCAGTAGAGAAAAGGTGTAAATACGAGAATATTTTCCAGGAGTTTGGACAATGGACAGCCATGGTTACAAGATGGGATTAGACACAGTAGTCGGTCTGAAAATGAAAAGCAACACAAGGAAAAATCACGAGCAGGAGGAGGCTCTGTCTCAACAGCTCCCAGAGGATGGCCCAGAGGTAGGTGCTAAATTACAAACTAATAAACTAAATGCAGAATTGGTGCAACAACCAAATATGCACACGACACACACATCAACACATTTACATTAGCAGAGCAAACTAAAGCTTGAGTGGAGTTTATTATGCGCTGCGTGTTGCAGGGAGATAACCGAACGATGAGAGATTTCAAATGAGCCTCGAGAAAATGAGCAACTGAGCAAGGGTGCAACTGCTGGTAGTAATAAAATGGTAGTGAGGGAGAGAGCAGGAGGAGGAGGATGGGATGAATGGAGCAGGAGAGAGGAGAGTCAGGGAGAGAAAATGGAAAGGGCCAGAGATGCTGCTGGATTTAGAAAATAGAAATTCAGCGCTGCGTTCACAGTGACAGAGGGAGAAAGGAGAGAGTGGGCAGAGAGAGTATTTCCAGGGGGAGATGGAGATGATAACACGGATGTAACAGTGCAACCGCAGCAAATACACATGCATTCTTACTGTATAATCATCCATAATACAGTATCTGCATGCTACATGAGTATTGCAGTGTTTCTTTATCTGATGTGCAGCCTATTTTAGCACACAGCTGACTCTAGTGTTTTTACATTACATTACAGTACAGCTGTAAGGTAGTGATATGTTTTGTGTTATTTTGGCTCTGTATTCCAGCAGCTTTAGAAGCAGCAGTGACTCTGTTGTTAAAATGCTGGTTTTCACCTTTAATTTGAGGGTGTTTACGTCCATAATGGGTGTAAACATCTGGCCCCTTTTTACACACAGGATAATGATCCTAAACAGAGACAAAGCAGCCAATCTGTTTTTATGGCCACAGACGAAGATGCCTGACTTGCTAGGTTAGTCACGTGACTAAAGGATGTGTGTCTAATTAAGGAGCAGAGGTGGAATACACCGGGGATAAAATCAAGTGTGTGTTGATGCCTGTTAGCCGAAGCCTTCGCAGAGAATTGACACCAGTTTATAACAACCTCAGCCATCGGTTCTATCAGTTAAGTTAATTATAATGAACTCACAAAAACACAGCAACATTACTACAACCTAAGGGTTTGGTCAGATGACCTTAACCACTTTATTTGAAGGTAAAAATGAAAGCGAGTGCACCTGAAACATTGATCGATCCCTTCACTGAAAACTCTGTCTTTAGGCCAAAGTTGAGCCAGGAGGTCTGTGATGGCCGTTTAAAACAGACAGTGTTAGCTTTCTTCCAGATAAGATCAGCCGAACTTTTGGCCTGTTTACAACCTGTGTGAATGGCTGACTGCTTGTGTTTCTCACCTTATAGGACCCTGACCCTGATCTTGTTCAGTGTCAGAAATGATGCTGTAAGCTTGGTGAGTACAGCCTCATTCATTCATTATTATTAACATTATTATTGGAAAGGAATGAGGCCAAAACCACGGAAAGACATGTTTTAGCCCATTAAAACTTTGAACGTCTTGTTTGAATTCTTACAGGATCACTGCTGAAAACTTTGGCTACAAATCCCCCGAGTCTGGATGAGAACACCTTCAAATTAAAGCTGAAGGTTAGCGCTTCAAACTTACACTCATTGTTTTTTTTTTTTCATTTCAAATCCAATGTTCCAGAGTACAGAGCCAACACAACAAAACAATGTGTCACTGCCAAAAAAACTGATCGACTGCACTGTGTCTGTCCTACAGGATGGAAAAGAGACACCATTGTGCGTCGCTTGGCAAACAAGAAAAGGAGAAACAAGGTAAAGTAATGAGAAATTTCATATTCAGTGTCCAAGCTGCATCTGTCTTGTTTTAGTGAAACAATGAAAAATTGCAAATTGGATTTCATTACCTTGCAGCTCGTGTGCTCGTACAATATGTTTTCACCCTTTGAGGATGTCTTTATCGGAAGCTTCAGATGTCTTCATGATTCACCGTGTGCTGTTATTCGACATGTTTTTACCGTTAATGGGACGGCAGTGTCTATTACCTGCTGTCAGAGTGTGAGTTCACTTAAAAGCGAGTCATTCTGTGGCAGCGAGCCGACTGTTCCTCCTACTGTCTGCATCTACACCTCACACAACCAACAAACACCTCATGCAAACGCCCCTTTTGTGTGCCTGCATACAATCTGTTCTCTCACACAAACACACACAGAGTTACTTATCCCATCATTCTCAACGCTGAGCACACCGCTGAGTGAAATATAGAAAAATTGTCTCCCATTACAGGTAGTTGTATTTGACAAACAGGCTGTAATATCAGGAGAGAAATGATTATAGTGTGAGTGAGTGTGTGTGACATGAATGAGCAAGTGTGTGTAGTGAAAAAGAAACCCACTAGAAAAAGATAAATCAGTCAAACTAGAGTTTTAATGTCACCTGACCTGAGATCTGATGCATTCAGTTCTGTAATTACTGGAAATCTGATTTATATCAAACTTCTGTTGTTTCTGACTTAATACCTAATACTTAATATTGATTTATGTCAAGTATAGCACTGATGTTACTTTCTAAACACCATCCACAGCTTGTACCAAGTTTGTATCACAAACTTTTCTTGGTTAATACGTGAGGACGAGCCTACAATTTAAAAGAGTTTAAAAAAAAAAACTGCTAACAGGCATGAGTTCCCTGTTCTGAAGATTATTCAAGTTGCACTTGTCATTTGTAGATGTTAACAGTGTTTCATTAGTGAAGTAGAATGACTTTGTATGTGTATTTTGTAGCTGTACTGGCTCTGTGGCTTCAGGGAGCGCAGTGTCAGTCTGTCTGTCTGGATCAAAGCTTTTTATCCAAACTGAAATATCTCAGCTCTTGTGTAGATTGTCATGAATGTTCAGACATTCATGGTCCACAGAAGATGAACCTTGGTAAACATTATACCTGCTAACCATCAGCATGTTAGCATGACTGTGGACATTTTTCTATTGGCTTTATCACTATTTACTGCACATCTTTTTCATTGTAGTTCTATTGACTCCAATGTAGTAATCAGTGAAATTCATCTTAACTCTCACCTCTGCTCTGTGCTGTCTTCATCTACCTTACAACACACTTTGAGACTACATCTTTTCCACTTTTGCGTTCGCATCTCCCTGTGACTTGGACGTAAAGGGCATGCACCATAAACTGCGAGATTATTTGTTTGTTGTTTGCCTTTGTATACATCGCAGATTAAATTCAATTCTCAGGAGACTCTCGGCAGACGGCTCGGAGGCGTACGTTTTGTTTGTTTGTTTTTAGAAGCAGTTCAGTGGAGATTTATCTGGAACCCCTGCCGAGAGGGACAAAACCCGCCCCATCGCTCAGAGCTCAAAGTCTGCCCTCGCTCCACACATAATGTATGACTAATCTGTGACTGGCCTGAAAGAGAGAGGAGGCCTACGCTGGGGGAGTGGGGGGCAGGGAGAGAGGACAGTGGGGAATGCTGTAAAGGAGGCGGGGGGCCAATTCTTGAAATGAAAACACTGTCATCTAGGTGGTGTCATTTTGATCACCTAGGCCAGTTGCTCGTCTACGGCTCCCCTGAAGGGACATGAGGGGAAATATTTTAGATGGGGAGTGGGGGCAAGGGCCTGACCTACTTCTGTGGTCTCTCGCAAACAACTTACAAAGTCTTGGCACCAATTTGCCCCATAAACCTTAACAATAAAAACTAATTTTATTACTTAAGCACCATATCCAGTAATTGAAAACATTTCTAAACAGCTCAAGTGCTAACATTGCATCCAACATCGTCCCTGATGTTTCACTAGCTTCTGTGTCTTCTGCACAACTTCATGGCAGCATTTTTAATATGTCGTTGTACCTGTTGGTCTCTTCCCTGCTCCTGATATTTACTAACACACTTTAATTTTTGCTGTTGAAAAAAATGTCAGTGCCGCTGGCTCTCCCTGTCCTGCTTTGGTTACAGCTAACTCTAAACCAGCCCCTCTTACTGAGCCGGTGACATTTAACCGACAAAGGTCTTCGACTTTGGGGAAACGGTGCTAAAGCTGCTAAAAACAGACATATTAAACAACAATATTAAAGATGTACCATCCCTGTCCACACATACAGGGTGAACTACAAGTCTGGATTACTTAAAAAACAATGAATAAAACAAAATATGTCATTTTAGCATTTTAACAGTCATCCAAGAGTTAGAATTAGTAAGTGAACAGTGAACTTCTTTTAACAATATATATGCATTTTTTCCTGCATTTCTATGGATTACAATATAGATTTTTGGTTTGTCTAAGTGTACTGACAACTCTTTAATGTTGTGTAAGTGACAGAAACCTAAAACCCCAATCTTATTTCCATCATTCCCCCTGATTTATTCATTTTTTCTCATTGTTTGTTTAACAGGTGCAATGCACAATACAGTTATTGCACCAAATACATCTTAAAAATTAATTTCTATTCTGGAGTCCCTGATGTTTTTCAGTCCAACAGTCTGACCAAACAAATATTGGTAATCAATAACTAAAAAAACGGGAAAACTGAATCATAAAACACAAAGTAAATTTTTTTATTAAGAAGCCGAAGAAGATAAAAGGTATCCTAGATGCTCCAAAAAATATTTCTGAAAGGTTTTGCAAGAGAATGCAAAAGTAGATATTTTCCTCTACATCCCTTCCAAGGCTCCACACATTAATGGTCAGAATAAATAAACAGAAATGGACAGAGCAAGGATGAGGAAACACGGGTAGCATAAAAGCAGAAAGAGAAGAAGCTGACATGAGGCACGAGGAGGTGGAAGCGTGTACTTACTGAGCACGTAGAGGGAGAGAGCGAGGCCCGCCAAGCAGAAACCCTCAAAGAAGCGCAAGGTGCTGAACATGGTGACGTTTACAGAGAAGGCAACACTCAGACCAAACACCAGCATGAAAAGCACCGAGAGAATCAACACTGGGTGTCGACCAAACCTTAAGGACAGAGGGGGAAAAGACAGAGAGAGAAAGATGCAGCAAAGTGTTTAGAAACTGTCACAAAATGAAGAAGAAGAAGCTTTTGATGTGCAGCCGGGTGAAAGAGATCATTCCAGCTATTGTTTCCCTCAGCCTCTGTGGACTTCCTGGTTTAAGGGGGGGTCAGTAGGCCAGTGGGTCAGGTCAGAGCTGAGGCCTTGTGGCCCGGCGCATTTCTTTACATTGTTTCCATGGCTACTGATCCCAAACACAATGCAGGGACTTTTTTTCCCACGAGCCAGCTCAGGTGGTTCACAGGGCCGCAGACGGGATCACAATGAATTCAACGGACGACGGCGGACAGATTTGAAGGGTCATTTCACCAAATTACAAAAAGACATTTTCTCACTCAGCCTTGCAAAAGAATTTATTGGCCACATGTCTTTTGGAAAATGATCTCCAGCTTACTTTGGATAACCCACAGACTGAAGAAATAATCCGTACTAAAGGACTAACTAAACTAACGTAAATAATAACAGTGAGGTCTGTGAATTATGTTATGGGGTGACAGGAATATTGGTTGTTCATTTACTACGAGAAATAGAAATGGCAATAGAAAATGGACGAAGCTGAAGCTGAGACATCTGAAATACCTCAACATCTATTAGATGGTTTGGCAGAGTGAAAAGTCTTGACCACGCCTGAGTAAATTTCCATGAAATTTGCTTCAAAGATTCATTCTTAAAAGCAACAACATCAGTAACAATCCCTACTGGTCCAACTGGTGAACATTTACAACAGATAGTTTGGGTAATAATTTTACTGTTTGCCTTTGTTTTCCAGATGTGTCCAACCTGTCTGATTTCCTGCTTGTGTTTCTTCCCACATTGAACTTCTCCTCTGCTGATTGATTTTGGTGAGTACAACATTTTCATAACCAGTGGCTAAAACTACAAAACTAAGTTTGGATAAACCTTTGAGGCTGAACTAAAAAGGCACAAAAGAGACATGAAGGGAGGCAGCGTACCAGTCAGCCATGACACCCATCACTAGATAGCCAAATATGGAGCCCACCAGCAAGGAGAACTTGGCAATGTGCACCTTCCAGGCCGAGTCACACACCAGCTTCCACTGAAACAGAAAAGAGACACAAAGGAACATTAGCCAAGTTTTCAGAGAAAACCACCCACAGCAAGATAAAAGGGAATTAAACATCAGCAGCTGAGAAGTTTAAATCTGAAAGCTGCACAGAAACAAAAAGAAACGTGGGCTTCTCTCATCAGACATCTGTCAAAACTCTTTCTGCTCTCTGACTCACTGTTTTGATAATTCATGAGGGCTGATGAGTGTGCAAAAATGCTGCGGACGCTTTTAAAAGATTCAAACGTTCATCTTCAAAGGAAAAGACAGGGAAAAACACGCAAGCATGTATGTGTTTGTGTGTGTGAGAGCGAGAGAGACATGAAAATCAGCATGTGTGTGACGCGTGTCTATAATAAAAGAAATCAATAGTTTTCCACTCTTTCCTCTGAACACATGGGTCAATGCGCACAAACACACCGCTGCAGCGCTCAGCATCTGAAACTCAGCCAAGGGCACATGTGGAAGCACAATGTGTACTCTATACTTGTGTGTGCATGACCCTGAAAAGTACCTACAGCAGCCCAGCGAACCGATTCATCTGTGTGTGTGTGTGTGTGTGTGTGTGTGTGTGGAAACAGTGTCGGTGTTAAACAGTGATTTACAGAACTCTCCCGCTGAGCCTCCGACTGTGCAGAGGAGCAGAGAGCGAGAGCTAAAGGAGGTGATTATTGGTCATGATTTGAGTTGTGAAATGGTCAGTGATGGTGAAGGAACACAGTCAATATGGGTTTATTATGTATGGGCTATTAGCAGCAGTGTTATCGGAGAAAACGGATACAGCACACACAGCATGTGTGATCATTTTCTGACTTTCAGTGGGAGTGTATCACGATAATATGATCGAATCATGTCTAATTTGGATCCCAAGCAGATTACACTAAAGGCTGCATTGTTGTATTAACCCATTAGGCCAGGACTGGGGCAAAAATGAGCTGCTGGACCCCTGTGTTTACTGACAGTTTACAGACATAAAAGGACACAAATCTATAGTGATCCAATAGGTGGCTTGGTGTTTGCACCAACTGCATAAAGACCAGATGTAACTAATCCAGATTACATACAGTTTCTTCATCAACGTCAGCATAAAATTCTGATTTTCAGTCAACGAATCAGCCACTGAATTAGCATTGTAGCATAACTCTGATCTGTGGCCACGTTTAATGGTTGCAGATTTAGTTTGGAAAAGGATTGGTAATGGGAATCAGCAGAGGAGAACACACTGAGTTCAGATGGTGGGGGGACAGTGCATCCCTGGTTTTCTGATTATGGGACGGTTTAATGACCTGAATGTCTATAATAATATCAAAAAACAGTCTTATTAATAGTGTGGTACCGACTTGGAGCATATCAACCAGTCCCCACACACACATACTGTACATGCCACAGTATTGTATAACTCCGGTTATCAGCTGCTGCCTTCACACACACACACACACACTCCTCTCATATTGAGGTCAGTGGGTAACTTGTTAGTCAGCTGTGTTGGTACTTGGATCAGTCTCTTGCTTTAAACTGAGGCTGTCTGGCAGTGGTGATGATGATGGTGATGATGGTGAACAGAGTGATTTTTTTTTTCTATCAGAGAGATAACACTGTGGGTCTATCTGGTGCTCACTCGTTACCTTGGTAACCACATTCTGACTAAGTCCCGTCTGCAGCTCGAGCCTCCACTCCTTGCAGGAGCACAGTAAACCGCTGCCGTCGCCGTATCCCTCCCCGGTGCCGTTGCCCTTGAGCTGCAGCGCTGGCGCTCCTCCGGTGACGGTGACCGGCGGGGATGCCACGGTCCAGTTACTCTCGTTCGTGAGGGGTTGCACGCACGTGCCAATGGGCTGCGCCAGGAGGAAATAATCCGAAAACTGGCTAAAGCCGATGAACAATGCCGGTATCCAGGTCAGGACCACGAGCTGCTTCTGGTGTTTCCCGAAGCCCCCCAGAGACGGCAGAACCGAGCCGTCGATGTGCGGTAGCAGCCGGGGCGCCGGGTGCTCCAGCGGAGTGAAGCCGTTCTCAGGCGGGTGGTCCTGCGCCTCCGGCCGGCCGGCTGCCATCACGGCCCGGCCACAAAGACAGCAGCTGGGCGCAACAGCGGGTGAAGCAAAGCCCCCGCTCTGTTGCCGTTCGCGCACTGTGCGTTAAACCCTCTGACACAAAGGAAGCCCACAGCGCAGATAAATCCTGTGTGTAGCCAGAAAAAAAGCCCGATCCAAATATAAAAGAGGGGGTGTCCGGTCCGGTTGAGGCGTGCAGAGGCACCGAATCACCGAGCAGTCGCCCTCATGGCGAGGGGGGCTCGAAGCGACCAGGGGATGTCCGAGTGGAGAGGCAGTGTCAGGGGGAGAGAGCTGCGGAGAGGCTCCCGGAGAGGAGAGGACTCGGACAGGCAGACATGCTCAGCAGCATGGGCTTCATATTCCATGAGTACAGCTGCTACAGCGGGATCCATCCATGTGGAGCTGAAGTGGGCCAGGCCTGCTGGTTATATGGAAGTGGAATACGGGGCTACATCCAGACTGGGATCCACTAAGCATCTACTGGTCCTTCATCCACGAGCGCCACAGGTCTCATACCTGTCCAAAATGTGACCTCCTGGAGGTGCGCATCACTCAGCTCCGCAAGTCCACCACAGTACCCGCGCTCCCACTCATCACCGGTCCACTTCAAGGCTGTTGAGTTCAGAGACGCGGTGGTATCTGCTGCTCGGTTCGTCGCCGTCTAGTCAATGGGACACGGTGCCAAAGCGGGGCTTGGAGCTTGGAGATGGTGGTGGGAAGGAAGGGGGGCAAACCCCGCCCTCCTTCGGTCGCGCTATGAGCTGCGATTGGAGAACCTTCAAAGGGCGACTGCACCACTGACGGGCATCTGCAGGCAACAATGATCCCCTTTGTGCAGCCTCTGCCCTCTCCACTCAAAATAAAGCTTGTTAGAATCACCAATCATTCACGTTTTCCATCGATTCCCACATGATTTATGATTTGAAGATCAAGTGGAGATATTGCTCCTTTTTTGGGTGGGTGGTTTGTGCTCATGCGTTCGCTGAACGTCCCACGGAGGCTGTTTTGCGTCATATGATTTTTTTTCATAACCGTCATATAAATAGGCTGTATTAGTTACTGGTGTAGGGAGACAATAGGAGGATGTCAGGGGTTTTGGATGATGTGCTGCCTCTCAGCCACCAGGGGGCGTCAAACGATCACAGCACGCGTCCTTGCAGCAGATTATCTCTTTTTAATTTGACTCTCGGCTATAAAATTAAGATAGAAAATAAACTGTAGTTGTGTTGTTAAAGGTGCATCAAAGGAAAGACAGTGAGGTTTAAATATCCTGAAACGGATCCAAGTGTTGTGGGTGTTGATGTGGCTGCAGCTGCTCCCATATGACTGTGTGAGAGTGACCTTGAGACTCAAGTGAGTGACAGATTTTCCCTCAGCACTGGAGGAGCCTGCAGCCAAGATAATGTGAGAGAAAGTGTGTGTGTGTTTAAGTGTGTGTGTAAGTGGCGCTGTGGGCTTGTGTGTATTACACCTGGTGGCAAACACTTACCGCCCGATGCCTCTGAATGACATGGAGCTGGTATTCAGGGCGCGGTTGACAGTGTAGCGGCGAGGTGGCAACTTGTGCTCAGCTCTCACTCATCTCTCACCTCCTTCCTCACCCCATCCTCCTCCTCCTCCCCCTCCTCGGAGACTTATTAAGGTTTAAGATGGAGGAGGAGGAGGCTGTGTGTCATCTGTTACAGTCTGCCAACCACACCCATATTATGGCACATACCAGAGCTGGCTCAGAGATTCTTGGGGCCCCGAATGTGACCCCCCCGCCTCCCTCCCTCCCCTCCCCTCCCACAACCACATACCAATTCAAAAAAATTAGATCAGGCTATAAATTAATTTATGGTAATTTAATTAGTATATCAAAATTAACATGGTAATGATTTACTGATGTTTAATTAATGCACACAGACGTCCTAAAGGAACCATTCAGCATTTTATGCTCTCTTTCCAAGAGTTAGATAACAAGATGGATATCAAGCTCATGTATTAGTTTACTGTGTGAGAGCTAAGAGGCAGTTAGCCTAGCTTTGCATAAAGACTGGAAGAAGGAGGGATGTAAAAAAAAACACTTTGAGCACCTTTAAACCTTTAAATGTTGTATCATGTGTTGTTTCAAACAAATAAGATACGTGTTCATCAGTGAGCTTTAGAGATGTTGGTAGTTGTATTCATTTAGTCAAAGCCAGGCTAGCTGTTTCCCTCTGCTTCCAGTCTTTATGCTAAGCTAGGCTAATCATCTCCCAGCTCCAACTCCACACTTCACACACAGACATGAGAGGGATGTCAGTATATGTGCACGCTTTTGTAGTCTATATGATAAAATACACATTTTACATTAATGCTGAGTAAGATAGACCATAAGGTTTTAGATTTTTCAAATGTATTTATGTCTAAACTGTGACATTGACTTTGACATGTAACATACTGATGAACATGTAATAAGAGCTGCACACCTCTATCTCATCTCCTAAGTCTTTGTTTAACTGACAACATTTCCACTACAAATAGTTGGCCCTCAGGTAGAGAGAACACCTGTATCAATAGATAATCTGCGAGGACACACACATCATCCATAAATCAGGTCATTGTTGATGACAATATACGCTGTTATTAAATTTTGGGGAGTGGTCACATAATACCCGTATAAATGCCACATTAACATTACATTAAAAGCACAGCAGTAAATCCATACACACAAAAAACCTTTAAATATATTTTTAGAATTCATAATTTTAGGGTTAACAAATGTAGAATAAGCAACAGTAGGTGTCTTTAAGTGTCCCTATCAATTCAAGATAATACAAAAACAGTACAAATCTTACATTTTAAGGAGATATATAAATAAGCAGGCAACTTAAAATAGCTGGAAGTCACTCTGATAATTCCTCAAACATACAAAAACACCGTCACAGTCCTTTAAATCCTTCTAATAAAGTTACATCACATCACAGACTCTCTCCAGTCTCGGGCCTGTAGTGAAAGAATTCCTCTGTATACGAGGAGGTGGAGAGGCACCATTTGTCTCCATGAGACCATTGACCCAGATTGGTTCAGGTGTAATGTGACAACTCTCTTACAGCCCCTCCCTCCCATTCACCCCCCTCCCCTCCTCCTCCCTGGCTCTGTCTCCAAACCCCCGGGAGGCATATCCATGTCAGCCTGCTCCCTGCTGCACAGGTACACTACTGTCACAGGATCAGTGAGCTGCAGCAGCCTGCAAACTGCCTGCTCTCCTGTCCTTCACTGCCATAAAACAGACAGGAAGACGCACAGAGGACAAATATTCATATTCTTTACGGCCCCATTAGCTCTGGATACACTGCCTGTGTGTAGTTTAATCTCTAATATCACATAAACCTGGACAGAAACACAGGAGACACAGGCAGCCATGTTGAAACCGAGCACACGTCGCCTCTCGGTTCTCACCGTTTTCCTGCACAGTCATCTCTTTCACCTTTGATGCAAAACTCCCTCAGGCGATGAATGAGTCTTGTCTTTGTCTTATCCTCTCTTACATGCTCTCTCTCTCTCACACACACACACACACACACACCTGCACAGGTGCAAATTCATGACAAGCGTAAGAGCCTTTTCTTTGTTGCTCCTCACTCCCTGATTCAGTGTGCTCTATTAATAATTTACAGAGCCTCCAGAATAAAAGTCCCTACTCTTCCCTTCATACGATTCTCTGTGTGTGTGTGTGTGTGTGTGTGTGTGTGTGTGAGAATGTGAGTATATCTTTTGGTTTCTGTTTGCTGGTACCAGCTCCACCTAACTCACACAGATGCAGTATCTGAACATTAAAGTGTGTGCAAATAGTGTCCGTGTATACAAAACAAATCCAAATGACAAGAGCAAATTCAGCATTCACATGCTCTTCAATAAATGAATGAGTCACATGTAAAGGAGGCGCTGATGGAGTCCTTCAGCAGCTTCTCTCATTTTGTACCAGTGGAAGATACTGTATGTTCTCTACAGGTGAACAGGGAAAAAATTAACTTAACAGATTTTGGATATCTCTTTTTATCACTTTATAAAACAGCCATAAATTATGCATTTTTGCTGTGTTTTTAAAAATATAATGTTGCATAAATCAGGCTATGAATGGTGCATGAACAAACCTCTCTGTGAAAACCTTTAGAATATAGACAGGAATAAAACTGGTGTGTGGAGTGTGAGAAAGCCTTTAAAGATATGTATTGTTTGTTTGACACACCTACATGTGTATTTTTGATGTTTTCTTTCCACTAATCTGGGAAGGAAACATGTTACGGAGGCCCAAAATCTCAAATTTGACCAGTGCATGAAAAAAAACAACTGAATTTTTACCTGTAGTGTGATGCATAAGTCACTTCTGTCAGTAATTCTCAGCTGTGAGAGCAGCTTCTCTTTGGGATTTGGTCTAACAAATCTGTTCTTTAGGATCATACTTTGACTTTATTTCAGTGATCAGAACTAGAGAGAGGAGAAACATGGGGAGAGAGGCGGGTTGACATAATAACAATGGCCACAAACCAGATTAGTGCGACATAAAATCATGGCCCAGTGGTTTCTATGAGGCTGTGGCATCATAATATTCTGCAAAAACACTTTTCTGGCCATTATTCAACTCTACAACTCAGGAGCAGAAGGAGAGATTGTGACCACATTTCATATGTGGTCAGATACTGAATCGATGACGTTAATCTTGGGTGGACGTCTTGAAACTGTGGTGATCGTATAAATCTTCCGTGCTGCTGGGTTGGAGACGTGTGAGAAGCCTCCACGTTTGAGAATTTGTAGCTTCCTTGCAGCAACACCCGTATTATATATTATATTTATTTATATTTATATTTATTTATGTATAAACATTCAAGTAGTCATTACTAATAGTAACTATAGCAGGTAAGGCAGCTTTATTTATACAACACATTTCACACAGAGAGGCAATTTCAATGCTTTAGGAAAAGACAAGTTTTAGAGTACAAAAATAATATATAATTTATAGTAGCAGCCAAAACCTGATTTCGTAGTTGTTTGAATATCAGTCTTTGCCATCTAGATTTGCTGAGGCTTAAACCAAAATAGACTTGATAAGAGATTTAAAAGAATTCAGATTCAATAAACAGATTTGATTTTGCTTTCAAATCAGTGGGCTGACTTATTGTCTCTGTATTTTTTGGAACATTTTCTGCAGATCAAAGAGCCGTGTCTGTGCTCAGCAGGAATTTATTCAGGTGTGTCGTGGGTGTGAGAGCTGAGAGAGCGACAGGTGCAAAAAGCATTTACCTGCACTAATACCAAAACCTTTTAGATAAATTGTTTGACAATACAATGACTCGCTGCCAAGAGTTAGGTAAGAGTATTGATAGCCAGCAATTGCTAAGGCTAAATTAGCATAACGTTGGCTAGCTTGGCTCTGCTCAAGGTTATAAAAGGTTTTTGTTTGTAGCTTTGGCTGCATTGTTTCATATTTAACAGACATGAGAGTGATAACAATCCTCTAAATCTCGGCAATAAAGACTCTCCCACTGCTGTAAACATTTGTAAACAGGAAGGACACAGCTGTTTCATGTTCCTTATTTATGGACGATCTGTATTTACTCATCTGTTCTCTGCACCACCTGCATGTGCAGCTGTATAGACCTGGATGTTATAACCTTGGCGTGCCTTTAGCCTCGAAGGCTAAAGGCAGAGATGACACCTCAGGGCCGCGCCCACGCATGAGGGCATAACCTGTTCTGTGCTTTAGTTCTTATGTGACCTGTTACAACAAAAACCATAGTAATAAGCTTGACAGATATTTGACGTTTATTTAGGTTTCAGCGTGTGAACCACAGCAGTCTGAACCAGCAAGTCCTCTTTACTGCTACCACTGAGTCAAACTAATTTTAATGAATAAAGCACCAAGCATCAGTTTAATCTCTAGTTTAAAATTTGGCTGAAATTGGCTAAAAAGTGAAGGTTTTTTAGATGTTTAGGTTTCATATAACAACAGACCATATTTCAATAGGCAGCAGGTCTTAACCAAACAATGAAATCTAATCATAAAGACAGTTTTTATCATGTTCTTCATTTCCAGTAATATCTTTGAAGCTGAGACAATGCCAACAAGCAGCCGCACCCAGAACACCCGCAATTATCATCATTATCCATCAGCACTTAATCCTTTGATTTAATGACTGAAAACTTTCCCTCGCCACACACACACACACACACACACACACACACACACACACATACACATGCATTGCTGAGGACTTGCAGACTGAAGAGGCCAAGTACCTGACAAGATGAGTCAGCCCGTCAGACACTGAAAAAACAAAACAAAACAATTAAAAACGCTCCTCCTCTTACAAGGGTGGAAAGGAGATGAGCTGTCTGTACATGCAGCGAGGCCGCCTGAGTCAGCCCAGCACCGCTAACATGATAGATGAACAGATAGCTGTGTCTGTGTCTGTGTAGATCAGGGGGGGTTTTCACTGGATAGTGGGATTAATATACAGCACTCCTCCCTTGATTCCAGCCAGTCATGGGTGTGTTCACGGGCGTGGAGCCCTGTGTTCGCGCAGGAGTTTCCCTCTGTTCACCTGTGAGACGAAGCCAAGTTGGAGGTGATCAAAGGGCGTTGCATATATTAATATTAATCTGTTATAACGGCTCAAGGAGGAGGCATACAGGGCTGCATTTTATACTGTGCTTCACCTTTTTTGCATTAAGGCATGCACAAAACTCTGAGGCTGACCTTAACTGACCCCAGAGCCTCCAGAGCTTTTTGGCTTGTGACCCTTTAAAATGAAGAGATGTCTGTTTATGGGGGAAATAGTTTGAGAGTCAGAGAGGGGTTTTCCACCTTTACTGTTTAATTTAAAGGATTTTTAGACGCCCAAGAGGTAAAAGTGTCCAGTATTTCTCAAGAAAGGAGCAAAGACGTATCAAATAAATGAATAATTTGTGAACCAGCGATAGTTTTTTCTTTAATCTCACATTAATCATCCTGTAGTGAACCCTCACTCTATCTTTGGACCCCTTGGTGAGTACCACAGCTTGACATAATAGTGATGAGCAGAGACATAAATACAAATATTTTGCATAGAATTTCCTTGTAATGTTGATACGGCTAACATGCTGACACATCCAGCAGCATTACCATTAATTTGGAGCAGTGTTTGTGTCCACACGATGAGAGCAAATCCACTCTCCCTTTCCTTTTAGCTCAGTCTTTGATCTCCACCAACTCCCAGGAAAAATATCTGTCTCTTAGATGATAGATGCTGCACTTTTTTCATTGGCTAGTTTCTAGCTTTGTCTGTCTGCTGTTTGTCGCTGAGCAAAACCAAAAACCATGAGCTAAAAGAGGCTTAAAACTCTGTGGAGCTGCTGAATTTGGGTTGATTCTCTGTGGATTTGTCTTCCTCCATGTCACAGGCAGCCATTTCATTGGTTGATGAGTATAGATTAGTTGTGCTTTAAAGACTGAATATAAAGGAGGGAGAATTCCTTATTTTTAGTGCAGCCACTGAGAAAGAAATGTGGTTGCAAGATTATGCAATACAGGGTTTCTCTGTTTTGAATTAGTCTCAGTGCAGCGTTCAGTTGAGGGCAGGATAAGGGCGCCTGACTGATGCCAGACAATAGAAAGCAGCTGATGCGTTTAGATATTACAGACGAATGACTTTCTCGGCCTGATCCTGGAAATCATCCAGATTTAAACAACCTCATTTACTTTTTTATTGAATTTTACTGCTTTAAGAGTTTTAATGTTAATGTCCCACCGTACTGTCATTTCCTGTCCCTGAGCCGTACAAATATGACAGTTTCTGCACCCACACACACACGCTGACACACTCCCTCCCCAACACATATCAGGCAACCTTAGAAACCCATTAAAGTGTGCAAGCCTTATCCTGTCTCTTGTAATCAGGAATGAAAGGAGATGGGAGAGGGTGGGAACGCTGGGACTACGCCTGGGATACACACCCTAAAATGATTTAACTCATTCAACCAGTGCAAAAAAAAGACTCATACAAACGTACAGTAAAAGTGGTGAATTCAGTGATTCATATTACAGGTCTTTTGTGCAGCTGGTTATGCACCTAACTGTGACAAATCCCTGTCTCCTTCCTTAATTTAGGGCTCTGCCTGAAGCAAGCTCACTCACTAAAACATGCTCATGCAGACTCAGAGCTCAAGTTCAACACTCCATCACAGAGAGAGACACCAGAGCTTTTCAGAGCAGCAAATTAGAGCACAAAGTGCAGCTTTTAAAAAAGGGAAAACCAGCACAGGAATGCTGTTTTGGCAGAAGGTGTATGTCTGTGTGAGTATATGTACAGGCAAAGGCGTGTTCTTGAATGTCGTTCGCCACAGGGAATAACATGATGGTAAGGTGGGACTTGTCCTCCCTGAGAAAATGTTAGGGCAGTTTATTACCTGAGTGAATCACACATGAGCTACAAGGCGAAGTCGATACTAATAAAAGTGCAGGATCTGTGAGCAGAGCTGCTGGATTCATCATCATATCCCAAAATACGACGCGGGTGTAATTCTTCTGCACCAAGTCTGCAATTATACTTGAGCTAATGAAAAACAACTGTGCCATAAATCACAAACAGCAAACAAACAGTCCACAATCAGCTCGTTCTCGGTTCTGTCTCATAGTTTCTCTCGTGCATGCTCATACAGATAACTCACAATCCCACACACGTACAAACAAACACACACATGCTACATTCCTCAATAGCTGCAGAGTTTAGTGGGTGACAGGCTGGTGTAGGGAGACTGTCCTTAAGCTGCAGCATCTAGGCTCAAGCTCCTTGCAAACATATTGTTATTATTTTTAATATTATTCCTATTGTGGACTGTGTTGGATCAAAGTCAGGAGGTAAAAGCAGCCAACAGGTGAGCTGCTACTGTGCAGAGCCATGCTTGTAGAAGTGTAAGACATGATCAGTCTTGACTGGCTGTTTTGTTTCTCTTCCTTTTCTTTACTCTTCCTCCTTTGAAGATTTTTTCATTGTGCTTCTCTTTTCTCCACAAAAAGAGTTTTTGATCTCATGACAACATCCTGATCAAATACAGACATGCAGATGTCTCTGTGAGGCTCCCTAGGAGCAGAGGTGCTTTGAGGTAAAGGCAGCTAAGCTAACATGCTAATGGTTAGCAGGTATAATGTTGACCCTGTTCCTAGTCGTAGTGTAGCATGTTAGCATGCTAACATTAGCTAATTATCACTAAAGATCATGGGAATGTCATTAGTTTTACAGTTGTAAAACCTGATGATGGCAGTAGATGAAAAGTCACGAATGCTGTTAGCGTTCATCCTGAAGGGAACATGAATGTCTCTATCATTTTTATGGCAATCCATCCACTAGGTGCTAGAGGAGAAGATAGAACATCAGCAAAATCATCAGGATTCATCCTGTTAGAGCCGTGCTCTGTTAGCTGTGGCTGTAAACCTCTACGGTGCATGTTGTTCTCAGTAAAAATAAAAAAGTTGCATCTGCTGCAGAAATAATTAAAGCGGGAGCTCGTGAATTTGTTCACGGTCAGAGCCTGTGGTGGTTTTACATTTGACACCTCGACATATTTCCCAGCTCTGTGCTCCTGACATTTTCCACCATGCTAGCTGATTTCAGTCAGTCAGCATGTGATCTCTGTTCAAACTCTACAGCTGTTTAACGATGGACTTAAACCCCTGAAAAATAACGAAACACACAGAGCCATGCGTGCGTAAAAGGTTAGAAAACATTTGTATGAAAAAGTGAAGTTGCACACAGTAAACTTGACGTAAATATTTGTTTGCATAAGTTTATCTTTTTCCACTGATCCTGTTTGAAGAATCCTCTGCCTGTGTGATTTCTCTCATCTCAGAGAGGGATCATAAAATTCAGCCAGAGTTACTGTCTCTCAAGAACAGCTGTCAAACTTGTTTTTCCTGTGAGTCCCACCCATTGGCTGCAGGCGAGTGTTAAAGCTGACTCTGTGTGTGTGTGAGAGTGTGTGAGTATACTCTGCAGAAAAGTCAGTGGTTGAGAAGGGTGTGTAAAGGACAAATGTTTGAAAAGACCCGAGGAGGAAACAGGCGAGATGCACCTCAGTGGCTGCTCCTAATTGAAATTCCACTGCGTGCATCACCTGGTCAGGTGGATGCATCACCTGTCCTCCCAGCAGTTTGCCTTGAAGCTCCTCCACAGCTGCAGATGTCAGGAGGAAAAACAAATAGCAATACATGTGTTAATTCATACAAATTTCATTTTAAAACATATTTCAAAGTTGTACGATGTATTTTGTGTCGCATATTCATTTTTAATAAATATCTTAGCTATGCAAGCAAATAAAGAAATTGTTCATGCTAACGCACACACACATTTCCACCTTCATACTTGTGAAGACTCTCAGTGACATGATGCATTCCCGCTCTGAACCCAAACCTCAACCATCACATCTACACGCCCAGCCCTAAACCAAACTCTAGTCTTAAACGTAAAGCCTAGTCTTAACTCTAAAAAAAATGTCCTCTTATTCTAAATTTACTAAAAGTGTCCTGACTTTCAAAAACATCCTCACTTCCCAAGATTGCATTTACATTTTTAAAATGTCCACAAATTTAGTTTTATTCTGTAAAATGTCCTCAGTTTATCAGTATGCTCTTTTTTAAATATATCCCCCTCTTTCCAAAATGTTTTCTTCTTTCACAAACTCTCTCCATATTTCTGTGAACTTTTCCAAGATATCCTAACTTTTAAAAAAATGTCCCCACAAAGATAGGAGTGCATCAACACACCCTCTGTGCCTCCAGCTGAGTTTGGAGGGGAGTGGTTTTTTGGCTCAGCAGGTTTAGGAGAGTCTGGAGAGGTGTGGTCATCAGCCTCCAAAAACGATCCTCCCCCGCCGGTTTGTTGCAGTCTGCACCGGAGAAGGGCCGAGGGACCGGGGCGGACAGGTGGAGAAAGAGAGAGGTAGAGAGAAAGGGAGAGAGAGGCAACTGGCCTGCGGTGCCCCCCTCCTCCGGTAAACTTCCACGGCTGCCGCTTCGTAGTCAGAATGAGTTTGTACGGGTCTCAGCAGGGCCTGAACCGCAGGATCGGGTCCAAAGGCGACCTGACCGGCGGGGGGACGTACCATTACGCGCGGAGCGAGGTCGTACACGGAGGCGGTAATGGATACGAGCCGTACATGGACGGATACAAAACCTACACCTTTTCAAAGTCCTCTACGGGCGGCATGGGAGGCGGAATGATGAGCGGAATGTCGGGCGGCATGGGAGGCGGAATGTCGGGCGGCATGGGAGGCGGAATGATGAGCGGAATGTCGAGCGGCATGGGAGGCGGAATGATAACCCAGATATCAAACAGCGGATTGATGACCCAGGTGGGAAGCGGCATGGGGTAAGAATGAATTTCTCCTGGTTAATTTTGTTTGTGTTTGCCGCGCTGCCACCTGTTGCCTCTGTCTCTGTGAACCAGGTGCGTTCGTTTTTCCGCGTTGCCCTCTCTGCAGGGAGGACGCGCGTCAGTCTAAACAGCTGGTTGATATAAAATATTCATCATGAAAACCTGTTTTACCCCAGTATTCATTTCAAGCACCCTGAGCAGATACTGTCCCAAAGCCAATTTACCAAGAAGATGCACGAACATCATTACAGGAAAATATTTCACAACAACCACTTTGATTGAGTTTACAAAGAGTTGTGTTGCTGTGCAGTCAAAAGCTGTTTGTTGAAGGAGTTACCACGCTACCATACCCTTAGATTACATAACTGATAATACACTGTGATAATGAAACAATGCTGCACTGTAATTAATGTCTTAACGATGACTTAAATCTACTGTGTTTAGCAGAGTTCAAAAAAAGTCATAAATCAGGTTCTTCTCTGCACAGCAACTTCCCTCCCCGGGAGAGAGACACTCACTTTGATTTATGGCTCACGATGAACTGTTAAGTTCCCTCTGCTGCTGCAGTCTTAACACTCACTCTTTATTTCAGAGAGCTTCCACACAATCAGGCACAGATTAAATATCTCCCTGTGGTATTTAAAGAGCACTTTGTTGCTCCTTTAAGATGAATCATAACAATGCTGGGCAGAGAGTAAAGACAGAGGAGGTCTAACAAATAAGTTTTAGATCCAGTAAAAATAGAATAAGGATGGAGGGAATGGAGAAGAATTAGACTTGCTGTTTGGGAGTTTTTCAAAGCAAAAGCCCAACAACTACAGATAAAGAGAGTGGGCCGATACATCAGCTGATGTTTTGATGGTTTGAGGAAGGTCTTTGTGAGCAGAAGCTTAGATGCTAAGTTTGGTGCCGAGGGAATAAGTGTGTGGACCTTCCTGTCCTAAAAATCATCCCTAATTTACTAATAAAGCCTATGCATGTGAACCCTATGATATAAATCAAAGTAAAAACAAACGAAACGCTTTGTTCTCATGTTTAGTTGAATTACTTTTTGTTAAAAGGTCTGATAGTTTAGGAGATGCTCGATCTGTTGGGCAGTTTCCTCTGTCACTGGGGCTTAACTGCATATTTATTTGATGGAAATGTACACTGTTATTTACAACTTAGAAACCACATATAAACTTCTTTCTAGGAAACTGTTAGTAAACAAAGTGACCCAGTGACTACAGTGATACCAAGAGGGTGTGTCCCACTGCATCTGATTCACAGGACAAGGTCCAGAACAGTGGTTCCTAACCTGAGCGTGCTGATCTAAATCTTGGAAATGTTCTTATGTTTTTCTGACTTTATGGAGAGTTTACTTTTTAATTCCTCTGAAATATTCAAACGAGACAATCTGAGGAGTGGAAAACCACTCTGTTGAAACTGATGGCAGCTGTTTCTGTGTTTACTCTGCTGCCCCCTGCAGTGGCTCCAGCCTCAGTGCCATCCACCAGAGGGCCATGATCCTGCAGGGCCAGTGCCAGGAGTACCTGAAGAAAGCCGAATACGCCCTTCAGTCTGTGAGTCATGATACGTTTTGTCACGCCATTTATTGCCTCTCTTCCTCCAGTCGTACAAGTAAAAGCCTGCCTCATTCAGGAGGTTTTTTACTCCACGAGAAAGATAGAGGACTCGGATCATGTTGCAGCTTCTCCTGTGCCAGCGGAAAGAACGACAGAAATGTTGTAAATCGATGCATTGGATGAGTAAGCCTTTAATGTGTCAGAACATGTAACAGAAACCAGGCTGATAGAGAAAGTATTTTGTTTATCTCTCTGTCGGATCTGTTTTTTGGCTTCAAGTGCAAGTTCAGCTGTCAATGAATCCGCTGATAGCTTCACATTGTCGGAGTGAGTTCTGCAAACAAACAGACTGCTCAACTCAGCTTCAAGTTGAGCAACTTCATTTGAACGATTTGTTTTCCTGCAAAGTTCACCACAAGTGCAAAACCCATCGTTGTATTCTCGAACGATGTGGGAGTGTGATTTACCGTTGGCGGCTTTGACCCCTCCTCACAACTGTGTGACTGTAGTTGAATGAAATGTGTGAAATACTGCACATCACTTTAATTTTTCATCCATCCCAAAGTCCTGAAATTATCCAGCTTCATGTTCTCTGTCTCGGAGTTTCTTACTCTTAGCTCTGCACCTTTAAACATAGACAGAAATATTCCCTCAGAAAACCAGATTTACACTTTGATTTTCTCTCTGCAGCGATTAATGTACAGCTTTTTATCGTCCATCTTTTTGTTGAGGCTCAGTCACACATAAAACAGAGTGCAGGTTAATACTACCACGATCCTCCTGTGCAGCTCCTCACGTGTGTTCATGTCTCGCAGGGTGGCGCCCCCAGTGATGCAGAGCGCTACATGGCGATGGCCAAAGAGACGATTGAGCAGCTGAAGGGCTGTGCGATGGATCTGAGACAGATGGGACAACCGAACGACAACGTAGTCCGGACGTAGGGAGGACTTCACGCTGACTCCTCTCTTTCCCCTTTTTTGTGACCAACCTGTAACTGAAATGTCCGTTCTCTCTTCTGAATCCGTAGTCTGGAGATCTGTAAGGACCAGCTGAAGGGGGTCCACATGGCCATGACAGGCAGCATGCAGAGGAGGAGGAGCACCAGAGGGAGCTCTGGAGGCTGGGAGGAGCCTGGAAGGAGCTTCCATGATGCTACGGGCTGGATTGCACAGCAAAAGGTGTTTAACGGATACACACTTAAACACACCCACACACACACAGCTACATTCCTAACTCTAACTAACCCTCAGCCCCACATGAGCTTAATTCTAACCTCAAACAGCTGAGTGAGGGTTATATTATTCTTTCTGAAAGGAGGTAAACAAAGGATTAAAAATACAATAGATGAACTAAGCATATTTACTCAAGCAGTGTACTTAAAGTGTATTTATGCAGTACTTATACTTAAGTGTTTATACTTCTGCTCCACTACGTTTCAGAGGCTTTTTACTCCACTGCATTTATTTGATAAATTAAATTACTAAATTCAAGTTAATAACACAAAATTTAACCAACAAATAAACTGATGTTTTATCATACAGCAAGAAAACGTCCAGGCTAACCAGCAGTATATACAGTCATTAAAACTAGCCCCGTATTTACCAGCTGCAACGGTAAAGTAATGTAGACATTAATGCATTTATATTATAATACATATATATTTTAACGTGGACCGTTCTGCTTAACACGTACTTTTACTTTTTGATACGTTAAGTACATTTTTTATATTTTAAATTAGTTCAAATTTGAATGCAGGACTTCCTCCACCTCTGCTGCATTATTGGAAATACACATTACAGACAATTAACAATGCAGTATTCAAAACAAAGAGCTGGTAGTGACAGGCGTACAGTCATTACTGGATGACAGGAGGCTCAGGTAAAACCATGCTGAAAATACAAAGGGCACAATCTGCACAAACAGGAACGTACGCAAATGAGCAGAGCTCTCACAGGAGCTTCCCTCTTGTAGCAGGTTCAGGCAGCGCTGGTGTCTGTGTGTGCACGCTGTGGGTCAGTTACAGCTTGAAGATTAACAGCTGAATATATAATGTATTCAGTATTTTTCCATCTGTCTTTCATCTAAACAATGCATCAGTCTTTATTCTGTCAGTGTAAGGAAGAGAGGGAAGGAGAGGGTGTTGTCTGGTAATGAAACCTGACAGACAAGTAAAAACATGGTCTGAAAACATGCATTTTAAATTCAAGGCTTTAAAATATCTTGAAAATGGACCTTACATGGAAACAAACAACACAAAAACATGTATTCAAAGATGTCGGTTTAGATTTTTTGGTGATGGAACGACCATTTTGTTCACTTTTCAATCGGACGTTGTTCCTTTAAACAAAGTGTTTGGTGTCTTAAGTTCAGCCAAAAACACCTTAACAATGTTGTGGTTTCTTTGCCACCTGTTTCCCTGGTGAGTCCATTTTCTGTTCACATCAAAAAGTCTGAAATATAAACTGCTGATAAACAGTGGCTAATACAGAGAGTAATGGTGTGAATACAGACCTACTTTTATGGCCTTTTCTCAAAGTGTAAAAGGGGTCAGTCATGACCAGAGGCTAGATTTTCTGTGGTGTGTCAATGTCAGTGAAGTGACTGACAGATCTCATTAAACCAGAATACAGTGTACACAGTTTACACAGGGTTTAGACATGAAGGCATTTCTCTGCTTTGTGTTGAAGTGCCTGCCATTAACAACAATACCTTTATGAGGAATTGACACAAAAACAGACACATGATTACACATATTCATAGATTTATAGGCGTCACTGCTGAGAAGAAATAAAAGATCTTTATTTTTTCATGTTTAATTTTCTCCTGGTAGATTCCTGAGATGTTTGGCTGAGATGTTGCTCATAAATTCACAGAAACATTCCTGATCTAACTTGTTTCTCTGCCATCACCTGCTGGTGTTATTCAGAGCATATCAGGCAAATGTTTGGAAGAATCTACCGTATCTTCTGGACTGAAATGTGACGGTTGTGAGTTGTTTTGTGTGTGTTTCAGCGTCTGATTGAAACTGCTCCCTGGGGAGACGACCCTGTAGCCATCGACCAGCAGCTCGTCAGCCATCAGAAGTTTCATAGCTCCATCCAGAGGAGCCCGGAGGTGGACCGAGCCAGGGACGACCTGGTGGGTTCAAAGTAGACACCTGTGTGGGCTACATTATCATGCACATTATCATTACTGGTTTGATGGAAAAATGAGAAGTGTGTTGCTGGTATAAGAAGTCCCCATAATCATTCCTTTGCTTGCATTTGTTATAATTAGATGTTCTCTATTAGACAACTAGAAATAACTTAAGAGTTGGGATGCAAGTACCAGACACACAAACATTTTTGTTTCATAGAGCTTCATATTCTTCTGTATTTATAAGATATCATGATATCAATATGATTCTCTTCCCACAGATTAAGAAAGGAGACAAGGCGAATCATCACGCTCTGGAACAGGAATGGGACAGTCTGCAGGTGAGTGGAGCTCAACACTCATCACCACCTGTCCTGTGTTTTCAGGTGAACTGTCGGCTTTGTATTTAAACTCGCTTTCCTCTGCAGCAAATGTCGTTCAGTCGGACCCAGCAGCTGCGAGAACTTCAGGAGATCCTTCAAGAAATATCCAGAGAGATCATGTGGGTGAACGACAGGGAGGAGGAGGAGCTGGTGTTCGACTGGGGAGACAAGAACATCGACCAGTACATCCCCAAGAAGCAGGAGAGCTACTCCGTTAGTACAACATACACGATATTGGTGGAGAAATCCAGTTAATGTGATGCTGCAGAAATCCATGTTTTAATTTCAGGGTTTTTTTAAAAAGCTGCATTCAAGTCGATAAACATTCCTGGAAATCCCATGAGCCTGAATGACACTAATTCCTTTTTGTGAAGTTAATCTGCATCTCATAAGGGAGCAATCATGTGTGGTAGATTAGATTTTTGGCAGCTGCAGTCAGTCATCCACTTAGAGCAAAGCCGCAGAGTGTTTTTCCTCCAGATGCATCCCCATGTTTTTCTCTGTGCTGAAACCTCCTCTTATATAACAGAAACTGATGAGTGCGCTGGAGGACAAAGAGAAGGACCTGAATAAACTGAAAAGCAAAGTGGATTCGCTCCTGCAGAACAACCACCCGGCCTCAGACAAGATTGAGGTGCGAACCGATCCGAATATCACGTTCTTACATGGAGAAAACAATTACCTGTGTTAACATGCATTTATAAGGGTGCAAGCAGGAGCCGTGTTCTTTTATATAATTTCAGCTTCCTTGTGTTTTTTGTGGGTTTTCCAGGCTTATAAAGACACCCTGCAGACTCAGTGGAGTTGGCTGCTTCAGATTACAAAATGCATCGACATTCATCTGAAGGAAAATGCGGCTTACAACCAGGTAACATGACAAAACACACAGCTTAAAGCTGCTCTAATCAGTCTCTTTATTTTACCAGTGGATGGAATGAAAACACCCGAGCTGCACGAGGCTTTTTAGTGACTCTCAGCTCATTAGTTTTATATCTCACTGCTCTCATCAGTGTCGTTTTTTGACGCTTTGATGCTCAGCTTTGTGCACACTATATCACATTACCACATTTATCAAATAAAGGCAAAAAATAAACAAGTAAATGATCATGAAAGTATCAAAAAGTCACTTTATCCGACAGCAATAGGTGCTGATTCCCTCCTGCAGATCCAACCATAACCCTCACATTAAAATTCAGCACAGTGGTGTTAATTGATTCCAAGGGAACCTGTGGTGTGATTAATCAGTCACTGTCACATCTCATCTCTGTCAACTCTCATCTCTTGTCATCAGTTAAGTTACCATATGGTTGTCTAAACAATAGCCTCACTCATTAAGAATAAGGCTGTGTGATCTCTCCACATCACCTCTACTCTTTCCCCTGAAAGTTATTATATTTCATTTATCTTCTAATTTATCTTCTCTAACATTGTGTGTGTGTTTTTTAAATAGTTCTTTAAAGAGGCCAATGAGACGTACAGCGCCCTGCAGAAGGAACACGAGACCGTTCGTAAGAAGTTCACCTGTGACAAGAACACTTCTCTGGAGAACCTCCTGGACCTCCTCAGGGGACTCGAGGTACAGCAGTTTCAGACACTGAGCAGCTGGGCTTCAGTGACATAATGCTGAAATGAAGCACAGATAACTTACACAGGCCTATTTTTCATGGTGTTTTTATGTAGAATGAGCTCTCAGTCGTGGCTGTTTTGTCCAGTTTTATAGACTTTTTTCTGTTCTGTTCAGCCTTTTTCTTTCATATTTTGTTTGATTTTTATTGGATTATTCTTTGCATCACTTCCTTTTTCTGTTTTAATGTGCCACAGAACAGCTGCAGTTTGTGATTATTATTGATTTGCAAACTAGTAAACTAACATTTTTTATGTATCTCCAGAGGGAGAAGGAGAAGATCATGGAGAACAAGAGGCAGGTTCAGCATCTGGTCAACAGGTCAAAGAGCATCGTGAGGCTGAAACCCAGAAACCCTGAGGAGAAGAGCAGCAGCCCCATCATCGTCAAGGCTCTGTGTGACTTCAAACAAGATCAGGTCAGTTTCACAAACACGTTTGAAGCCACTAGAGATTAGTCTGCAGGGAAATGATTGTCCTTCCTCAAACTTCAACCTGTGAGATCAACATTTTTTAAATTGTGCTTTACAGAAAGTGATCCTTAAGAACAATGAGGCCATCCTGAAGGACAACAGTCAGCGCAGTAAGTGGCATGTTACTGGCCCAGGAGGACTCGACATGTTGGTGCCGTCTGTGTGTCTGATCATACCACCACCCAATCCACTCAGCATCAGCCTGGCCAACAAGTAAGACACGTGGCTGTTCGTTCATGGTGTCGAGGGACAAATTAAACTGATGCAACTCTTAAATTTGCTCTCTGTGTTTTCTGCAGGAATGAGCAGTACTACGAGGCCATCCTGTCCATCTGGAATCAGCTCTACATCAACGTTAAGAGTCTCATCTGCCTGGCAGTACTGTCTCCTGGACATCAAACGCATCAACTCCCTCACCATCACCATGGTAAGTGATGAATAAACTCTCTGAAATCAGTCTCTGTTGACTTCCAAGAAACAGTACAGTGACTATCTCTGGGAACCTCCAGTCTTAAACTAAAGCCACAAATATCACAGTGTAATTGCACGACCAAAATGGTTTTACTTCGGTTTTTTGTTTGGTGAAACAAGGGTCTCTTTAGTTTCTAAGTTACGTAGACTTAACCATAATATTTGTGTGTGTTTGTGTGTTCAGTTGGCCAAGATGCGTCCTGAAGAGTATCGCCAAATTATCAAGAGCCTGGAGACTCACTACGAGGAGTTCAAACTGTGCAGCCACGGCTCCCAGATGTTTGCTGACGAGGACAAGAGGAGCATCGAGAACCAGTTCACCGGAGCCCAGGCCCACTATGACCAGCTGGTGGTGCAGCTGCCTACTTACAGTTAGTATTATAAAATACTGTATTAACAGTACATGCGGTATGTTCTCTTGTAAAGGAAAAGAAAATCTGAGGATTAAAACCTGTAGATACTGAAATCCACATGTAGGACCAGAGACTTTTTAACCATAAAGGTGTCACTTTCCATGTGAGCAAACAAGTGCAAAACCATGAATGCCTAAACTACAATATCCGCAGTTGTTTAATTATTGCATCCAGCCCCTCTCCATTGATTGCTTCTCTCAGCTTCCCTTTGAGTGTGTCCATTTGAATCAGCTTTAAACACTTTTGCCTTCACTCTAGTTTGTTCCTCTAGGTGTTTTTTCTCTTCCAATTCTAAAAACATATTGTGTCTACCCTCAGTTGCACAGCAGGAACAAATAGAAGTACAGCAAGCCGCCGAGCAGCAACGGCAACAGCAGCTGATTATAATACAGCAACAGCAACAACAAGCTGCTGCCGAAGCGGAGGCCAAGAGGCTCGAAGAAGAGGCCAGGAGAGCAGAGCTGAAAAAACAATCGGAGAAGAAAATGGTGGTGAATAAAGATCAGGTGATCAAGAAGGAGGTGGTGAAAGTGACCAAGGCGGAGTCGGGGAAGAGGAGGGTGATGTCGGGCGCCTCTGCGTCCTCTGCTTCTTCTGTCTCCTCCTCATCCTCACGCATCTTGTCAGAGCTGCACGCGCTCAGACTGAGGCTGGAGGGCGCAGAGGGCTCGCTGAGTCAGCACATTCATATCTGCCTCGGGGATGATGGAGTGCACGACTGTGGCCTCAGGATCACTCAGCTAGAGGTAGATACAAACTCACAAATACAAGAAAAACAGACAAGCATGTAGCATTAAAAACTTGTCTTATACCAAATACTTAGTCTCCATATTGGTTGAAGTAACTGCATTTGTGTGTATGTTTGCTTTTAGACGGTGCAACATGACATAGACTCGATGCGTGAGGAGTACTTACGTCTGAAGGAGCGTATCCTTAAGGAGCTGGAGGGCATGAGTGATTCAGACAAAGCCCAGTTCCTCCGCAGTGAGCTTGGAATCATCAACCAAAGACTGGGCAGTCTGGAGACCAGCTCCTCAGCTTACCTACAGAGGTACAGAACACAACAGACTCAGACTTAGATGTGTTGAGATCAAAGTCTCTTTCATTAAGAAAGTGCTGAGATTAAACAGCATCCTTCATGAACAAGATCCTTTGCATAAAACAATCAACACACGTACATATTTATTAATTGAAACATGCATACTACTAAAAATCTGTCTTTCCCAGTGTGTTATTATGAGAAACGTCTAATGCATAGTTATAATCTGTTTTCGTTGTAGTTAGCTTTTAATTCGAGTAAAGATGTCCAGTGGTTTAGAGAATGTGGAAGCAGCATACTTAACACAGTAATCCAGATAGAATAAATAAATAAACAAGCATTCTCGTATTAGAATTCAGTTAAGTTTATGAGCAAGATTTATATTAGAATATATACTTGGACTTTGGAAAAACTTAAATTACTTTAAGAGGCCTGGAAACAGATTGGTTTGCAGTAAAGCTAAAGACGTACAACATGGTATCATCAGCGTAGAAATGCACACAGCAGTGCTCAGTAAGTGCAAGGAGATATTTTTATGTATTTTGTTAGTCTAAAGTAAAGCAGGGCACCAAGTATTGATCCTTATAGGACACCCACAAATTAACAGGACATACATATATTACATGTAGCTCACCCACATCATCATAAAAAATAAATGTATCTCGTCTTTCTCCGTCTTTGTCAGGCTGCGGGCTCTAAGGGACATGCTGGAGAGTGTGGCACGAGCTGAGGACATAGTGAAAGTTCATGAGGCGAGACTCACAGAGAAAGAGACCACTTCTCTGTCACCCAGCGAAGTGGAGGAGTACATGTCGATCCTGAAGGTATTTTTTACGAGACATTTGTATTTTCACAGGCAAAAATGGCATCGCTCTGCAGCAAGATATTGGAGTTTTAGTCGATGTTAACATCTGTTACAGCTGTAGAGAGAGAATCAGTTGTGAAAACTTCCTGTGTTCTGCTTCACCACTCAGCTGCAGCTTGGACAGAATACCAGTGCATATTAGTGCATGGCTCAGCGGTCAGCCATCAGGTTGAATTAGGGAAAGCTGTTGTGAGAAAGCTGGGGAGTTCCTTTCTTTTTTGTGTTTAGTATAGTCCAACAATTCCCCTAATTGGGCGATTACTCTTATTACACCGGGGACACTTTTGACTGTTGTTTCCTGTGTGTTGTTGCTGTGTAGAATATTACAGCAGAGTTGGAGCAGAAGAAAGATGTTCTGGCCTCCATGGAGGCAGAGTTGGCCAAGGCGAGCCACTGGAACGGCCAGGTGGGCGGACCCTTCCACAGGTGTGACATGATGCTGTCAAGATACACAGAGCAGGTGGGACTGCTGTCGGACCGCTGGAGACGGATCCTGGGACAGATTGACACCAGGTATGTCTCTCTCTCACACACCTTTTTTATACCAAGAGCTGAAGTACGTTTTTGTCCTGGTAACTGACTGTAATCCCAACCTCAAGGTACAGGTACAGGTATGGCTCAGGGGCAGTGTGTCATATTGATGTCGGGATTTGGAGCCAGTTTCACAAAAGCAGTTTTTAAGCACCACTTACACGCAGATTGCAAATAGAGGCAGAATCACATTTAATTAAAAAAAGTTTCTTAAAAATTTCAGATACATTTGTGAGTTTTTCGAGGCTCTTACATTCTCATGCGTGAATCAGAAGTATGAAGTTTGTTTTGATTAGTGAAACTGACTCTATGGATTGCTGGACATAGCTATTGCTGTAACAATTTGTCATCAGAAAATAAATCAACAAGAGTTTCTCAGGCAAATATGCAAAACATTTGTGCAGTTTTTCTGTATATCACTGTAATAAATAGAGACGGCACCTTCAGCTCTAGGATGTACAGTGTTCACAGATTCTTTTTATAGGTTCAACGATTAATTGATTAATTAATTTGAAAAAATAATAGATAATTTATCACATCCTTAGACAACGAACAACCCTCTTACACCATCCTGTGTTGAATTACGTGGCGCTCTCTTTTGAACCTTCCCTTCTTACCTCTCGCTCAGACTCCAGGATCTGCAGCTGTATCTGCCTCAGCTGCAACACTACAAACAAACCAGCACCTCCCTTCTCGAATGGATTGAAGCCACGCGGAAAAAGCAGGATGCCCTGCAGGCCACCAAGATAGAGAGCGTCCAAGCACTAAAAGACCACATTAACGCCCAGAAGGTCTTCTGCTCAGCCCTTCATTGATGTTAATTAACTTGCTTACTGCGTTGGGAGTCTGTATTCTTGTCTGTTAAGTCATCTGACATCTTTATATTGTTCTTTTTCAAGGCACTGAACACAGAAATCAAGGCAAGAAGGGAGACAATAGAGGGTGTGCTGAAGGACAACGAGGCCTGTGTGCACTCTATCAAGGTAGGGACGTCTACATGCAATACATTTATTATTTTATTTTATTTTCCTGCTTTTATGACCACGTATCTATAAATGTTTCTTTACAGGACTATGAAACAGACCTTTCCTCTTACACATCTGGTTTGGAGACCTTGCTCAACATCCCCATCAAGAGGACAATGCTGAAATCCCCATCAATGGATCTTAACCAGGAGGTAACTGCACTCCCGCAGAACCCAAAACAGGGAAATCACTTTTGGCATGTTTTCTCGTGGATTAAAGGAAGGGTTTGAGGGGAAGAGGTAAATGCAGTTTGTATGTTTCTGTGAAACTCTGAGATGGTATATGAATTAATCCTTGAGTCTGTGTTCCAGGCTATAGAACTACAGACCCGTTACATGGAGTTGTTGACCCTGTCTGATGACTACTACAGATTCCTGGGAGAGTTGCTCAAAAACATGGAGGAGCTGAAGGTACTGCTCTTTGAATATTTGTGCCTGCTTCAGATTTTTAGTGATGGTAAAGTTAATTAGATTAAGTTACATTTTAAGTGAAATATATTTAGGTAACATTAAGTTGCACCTGCTAATATTTGAAATCGAACCTTCTTAGTTACTTTAAAGCTGCACTAATGACCACTGTTATATTATTATTATATAACAGTGGAGAACAATATTAATATATTAATTGCTTATAGTGACAAAACAAGACGCTGCAGTTTTACCTCAGCTGGAGAGCACGCTTCAGCCTTTTTCAGCTCATTGTTTTTGAGAATTGGACTTAACTCCAGCTGATTATAACATCGCTCCATGTCTGATTGATCTTTAACAATCTGGTGTTGATAAGGTGATGTGTCAATGTTTGTCAAAACCACCTCTGCGTTCATCTTTGCTTTGTCTTGCTTCCAGATTCGTAACACCAGGATCGACCTGTTGGAGGAAGAGCTTCGTCAGCTGAAGGAGGATATCCAAGACCGCAACGCCAAGAACAAATCGTTGGAGGATGCTGTGTCCCGCTACCAGCTGGAGCTGTCCCAGTCTCAGGACCAGCTGCTGTCGATGGAGGAGGTTAAGCGAAACACAGCCATGCAGTGCAGTGCCACCCGGGAAAGCCTGGATAGCACTCAGGGCCAGCTGGCAGACCTCAACGATCAGGTGGCACGACTCAACTACTTGCTTGAAGAAGAAAAGAGGAAGAGGAGGCTGGCGGAGGAGCGCTACACTCAGCAGCAGGAGGAGTATGAGTCAGTGCTGAGGAAGAGGCAGAAGGAGCTGGAAACAGTCAGCTGGTCCAAGGTGGAGCTGGAGAAGAGCGTGGCCAGTAAGGATCACGAGATCGAACAGCTGCGGCGTCAGCTTGCTGAGGAAGCGGCGAGGATTAAGGAGCTACAGAAGGAGATATCAAAGGTAAGGAGCCATTGCAGTGAGGAGATCAGTAAATTAAAGCTGAGCTACGAATCCCAGATCCATGTCAGTCGCACAGACATCCAGAGACTGGCGGCCCAGAGGGAGGAGGATACAGCTGAGCTCCAGATGCAGTATGACAGAATGGAGTCAGAGAGGAGGGATCTGGAGGAGGACCTCAGGAGGCTCAGGATGTCTTTCAGCCAGGTTGAAGAACAAAAAAAGAGGGCAGAGGAGGAAGCTCATAGTCAGCGTGCTGTTATCACAGAGGAAGGGCGCAGGAGGAGAGAGCTGGAAAGTGAAGTGGAGGGGCTGATACGGCAGAGAAACCAGGAAAGCAGCAAGTATAGAGAAGAGCTGGCTGAGGCCATGAATGCCCTGCAGGAGAAGACTGAGCAGCTAGCCTACATCAAACATAGTCTAGAAGAGGAGACCCGCAGGAGAAAAACCATAGAGGAAGGGCAGGATGTGCTTGAACAGTCTGTGGCCCAGCTGCAGGTTAAGCTAACTAATTCATCGATGGCTGCAACTCAGCTAAGGGAGTGTGAGGACGAGCTTGAGAAGATACGTTTAGAGCTGGAGAGGGAGAGCAGAGAGCGAAGCAGAGTAGAGCAAAACATGAGTAGGTTGCAGGGACGCATCAAGGACCTTCAGAGTGTGAGAGATGGACTGGAGAGTCAGGTGGAGAATCTGAGGAAGGCGAACCAAGAGGAAGTGGCAAGAAGAAGGCAAGTAGAAACAGAGCTGGACAAGACAACTGTGGCCATGAAAGAGTACACAAGCACCATCACTTCACTACGCCAGAGCCAAGAGCAAGCCAGCTCATCAGGAAAGAGAGCTGAAGAAGAGTGTCTTAGGTTGCAGGAAGAGCTGGAGAGAAGCTTGAGACAAAATAAGACCTCCTCAGAGCAAATAACACGCCTGAGCGCCGAGCTGAAGGCTCTGCAGCAGCAACTACTCCAGGAGCAGGCCCGAGTCAAAGAAGCAAACCTCAGGAATGAGAGCCTTTACAGGACCATAGAGGAAAAGAGTAAAGCACTGAATGCAAACTCAGTTGAGCTTCAAAGGCTGAAGGAGATGACAGAATCCCAGACCAAAGAGAGGCTGAGGATGGAGGAGGAGCTAAGGGCAACAAGACATGATAAAGAGGAACTCCTGAGATCCAACCAGGGAAAGGAAGATGAGCTCTCCTCCCAGATAACTGCCCTGGAGCGGCAGCTGCAGGCCAGTGAGCGCAGCAATGTAGACTACCACAACCTGGTCTCAGAGCTCTCCTCTGAGAGGGAGAAACTCAAGCTGGAGACTGAGAGAATACAAAAGCAGGCCACCGAGGTACTTGGAAGTTTGGCACTTGGTCCTGGACTGTTCTCATCTTTCCAAATCAGAGTCCTACTGTGGAACAATCAAGTAGCTGTCACTGCCTGTAGCCAAACTTTTGCTTGCATGCTAGAGCACCTGTAGATCCCATGTAGATGCCTCCCACATGGTAACTCTGATTTGAACACATACATCTGTATGTGTTTGAATAAACTTGCATGTCAGTCAACTTGCATGCAAACATCATCTGCGCCTCCTGACCTCCCCAACCCCACTGTGTCCCTCTGTGCTCTGTGCAAAGACGTGCAGTCTGCATGCTTTTTTGCCTTCTCTTCCTTTGCTCAGAATGATCAACATCGTTGGTGACATCGCTACTGCCGGCTCTCTGGTCTGATGCAGTTTGAGTATTTTTGTAGTATCTGAATGGTCTTAATGGACACATTTTGCAAATTTGTACAAACAGCACTAGTGTACACTTTAAATATCCACAATTTCTTAATCTCTTCTTGCAGTTTGAGATCAAGTCAGTCAAGACTGGCACCCATCTATCTATTGTTGCTGTTTTGCAAATTTACAGAATGTAGATGGCAACTATTCCAACCTAGACAAAGTCATAGATAAGTAGTTGGTCTGCTTATTTTGTAGTTGTAGCTGGTAGGAACAATCTAGTGTGAATATAGCTAGTTGCCTGCAGGATTGCGAAGGTTGCTTTCACAATGAAAATCAATTGATTTTTGAAATTTTATTCTCTTTTTCAACTGGATAATTTTCTTTAAATATTGACTATTGTAATGCCTTTACTCCTCAGTTTTGTAAGACATTGTCCTGTTTTCATGTTTTTTCTGGAGGGAATTGGTAATTAAGCTTAGAACTCTTTCAGTATTGTGCTGCTAGAAAAAAATTAGTAGAGTATATAAATATGTGTGCTGTCTTCCTTGATCCACCTCCAATGTCTTTTATGATATGATTGTATGTTGTGATGTAAAATGCAAAAAAAGTTTATCAATTTATTTATCAATGTATATCTGACTTGACTAACCTTTTGTCTCTGCTCTTCCTCTGCTTTTTTCCTTCTGTTTTTCTGCAGACAACTGCCATGATGCAATCCCTTCAGTCCCAGTACAATGACATTGTAAATGAGAGAGATGCTCTGTTGCTGAAATTGCAATTGTCAGAAAAGGATAGAGATCGTCTCCAAATGCTAGAGGAGGAACTCAGTCGCATTAAACTGTCCCTAGATTCTGAGCAGCGCAGTAAACAACGTCTACAGGAGGAGAATGAGAGGGTAAAGAGGGATTTAAGTTACTGGAAGGAACAACATGATAGCAAGAATAGCCTGATTAGGCAGTGCGACTCAGACAAGGAGCGTCTGGAGAGGGAAAGGAACTCTTTGAAAAGTGAGATAGAGAGGCTGATGAGGGAACTCAGGGAGCTTGAGGAGACATATAAAAATCGGCTAGCGGCCCTTCAGAAAGAACTGCAAGAGGTGACCATTGTCAGACAAACCATGGAGACTGAGCTGAAGAAAGCTAGAGAGCCCCCCACCTTTGGATGCCTCCTCTGTGGTTTTTGATGGAGTTCGCAAGCCAGTCACAGCAGACAAGTTGCTTGACTGTGGTGTACTGGACAAGCCAACATTTAATCAGCTTGCCAAGGGGCATAAGACTGTCCCTGAAGTGTCTGTTGACAAAAAAGTCAGTCTAAAAGGTACAGGCCCAATTGCAGGGGTGGTAATTGAAGGTCCAAAAGGTTCAGGGTCCATTGGTGGACCCCTATGCAAAATGACTCTAACCGAAGCCAAGAAAGAGAATCTCCTGCCACCAGATAGTGTTGACCTGTTATTGGATGCTCAGGCTGCCACAGGCCACATCATTGACCCGAGAACTAATCAGAAGTTGACAGTTGAAGAGGCATGTGATCAAGGGGTAATTGATGAAGAGGACAAAGAGAGGTTGCTAGCAGCAGAAGCTGCAGCTGTAGGATATAGTGGTCCTGGCACAGGCAAGCCCCTTTCAGTATTTCAAGCCATGAAGAAAGGAATGATTGACAAGAACACAACACTGCGTCTGCTACAAGCCCAGGAGTCTGTGGGGGGCATCCTAGACCCCATACTCAGTGTATTCCTTCCCAAAGACACAGCCATTGAGCGTAAGCTAATTGATGATGACATATGTCGTGCTTTGAGTAAGAGGCCTGAGCTCTACCTGGACCCAGAGAGTGAGGACGGTGTAACATATATGGCAATGAAGAGGAGATGTAGGGTAGAGCCACACACAGGCCTTCTGCTTCTTCCTGTCTCTGAGAAAACAGACCCCTCCAAAATTGTCTTTGATGGTGTTCGGAAACCTGTCACAGCCAAGCAGCTACTTGATTGTGGTGTACTGGACAAGCCAACATTTAGAGATCTAGAGAAGGGGAAAAAAACTGTTCCAGATGTGTCTGAAGACAAAAACATCAATCTGAAGGGGACAGGGCCTATTGCTGGGGTTATAGCAGGGAATCAAGGCAAAATGTCTTTATCAGATGCCAAGAAACAAATGCTCCTGCCTGAGGATTGTGCAGATTTGCTACTGGAAGCTCAGGCTGCCACAGGTCATATCATTGACCCCAGAAACAATAAGAAGCTGACAGTAGAGGAGGCATGTGCCACAGGGGTTGTGGACCTTAAAGATCGAGACAAATTACTGGCAGCAGAAGCTGCTGCTGTGGGATACAAGGATCCCAGCTCTGCCAAGCCTCTCTCAGTGTTTGAGGCCATGAAGAAAGGACTCATTGACAAGAAGACTGGACTTCGCCTCCTGCAGGCCCAGGAGTCAGTGGGAGGAATTCTAGATCCCAATCTCAGTGTGTTTCTACCTAAAGACACAGCTATCAAGCGCAACCTTTTAGATGAAAACCTCCACAATGCTCTAAAACAGAATCCTGCTTCTTACCTTGACCCAGAAACTGAGGAGGATGTCAGCTATGGGGCATTAAAGAAAAGATGCAAGACAGAACCACACACAGGTCTACTACTTTTGCCAATCACTGAGAAGCTAGACCCTTCAAAACTCGTCTTTGATGGAGTGCGTAAGCCAGTAACAGCACAGGAGTTGCTTGATTGTGGAGTCCTGGACAAACCAACGTTCAAGAAGCTAATGAAAGGGGAGAGAACTGTTCCAGAGGTGTCTGAGGATAAGAAGGTTGCTCTAAAGGGGACAGGATCAATTGCTGGTGTAGCAGCTGGACCTTTAGGGAAAATGTCCTTTACAGAGGCCAAGAAACAGATGGTCATGCCCCCAGATAGTGCAGATTTGCTACTGGATGCTCAGGCTGCCACAGGCCATATCATTGACCCCACCACCAATCAGAAGTTAACAGTAGAGGAAGCATGTGTCAGAGGAGTGGTGGACATTAGGGATCGAGATAGACTCCTGGCAGCAGAGGCTGCTGCTGTGGGCTACCGGGATCCAAGCACAGGTAAACCTCTTTCAGTGTATGAGGCAATGAAGAAGGGAATAATCGACAGGAAGACTGGTGTACGCCTGCTGCAGGCTCAGGAGTCTGCAGGGGGTATTCTAGATCCCAACCTCAGTGTGTTCCTCCCTAAAGAAACAGCTATGAAGCGCAACCTTTTGGATGAAGACCTCTCTTATGCACTAAAGCAAAGTCCTTCATGTTACCTTGACCCAGACACTGACCGTGATGTCAGCTATGGGGCTTTAAAGAAAAGAAGCAAAACAGAGTCACACACAGGCCTGACACTTCTGCCAATCACTGAGAGGAAGGACCCTTCCAAATTGATGTTTGAAGGGGTCCGCAAGCCCGTCTCAGCACAGCAGTTGTTTGAATGTGGAGTCCTTGACAAGCCAACATTTGACCAGCTAGTGAAAGGGGTGAAATCTGTCCCAGCGGTGTCAGCGGAAAAGATGGTCTTCCTAAAAGGTACTGGACCGATTTCAGGGGTGGTAGCTGGCCGTCAAGGAAAAATGTCATTCTCAGAAGCCAAGAAACAGAAGCTTCTTCCTGATGCTAGCGCAGATTTGCTGCTGGAGGCCCAGGCTGCTACAGGCCACATCATTGACCCTAAAACTAATCAGAAACTGACAGTAGACGAAGCATGTGCTAAAGGAGTGGTGGACATTGGGGATCGAGACAAATTATTGGCAGCAGAAGCTGCTGCTGTGGGATTCAAGGATCCTAGTACAGCCAAACCTCTCTCAGTGTTTGAGGCCATGAAGAAAGGACTCATTGACAAGAAGACTGGACTTCGCCTCCTGCAGGCCCAGGAGTCAGTGGGAGGAATTCTAGATCCCAATCTCAGTGTGTTTCTACCAAAAGAAACAGCTATCAAGCGCAACCTATTGGATGAAAACCTCCGTAATACACTAAACCAAAGACCTGCTTGCTATTTTGACCCAGAAAATGAGCGTGATATCAGCTATGGGGCTTTGAAGGGACGATGCAATACAGATACTCACACAGGTTTGCACATTTTGCCAGTTTCTGAGAAGTTTGATCCCTCCAAACTACTCTTTGATGGTGTCCGTAAGACAGTAACAGCACAGCAATTGCTTGAATGTGGGGTCCTGGACAAACCAACATTCAGCCAACTAGTAAAGGGAGAGAAAACTGTCCCAGACGTGTCTGTTGATAAGAAGATCTTCCTGAAGGGGACTGGATCAATTGCTGGTGTTGCAGCTGGTCCTTTAAGGAAAATGTCCTTTACAGAGGCAAAGAAAAAGAAAGTTATGCCTTCTAACAGTGCAGACATGCTACTGGATGCTCAGGCAGCTACAGGCCACATCGTTGACCCCAGAACTAATCAGAAACTGACAGTAAAAGAAGCGTGTGCCAGAGGAGTGGTGGACAAAGAGGATGAATCAAAGTTGTTTGCAGCTGAGGCTGCTGCTATTGGCTACAAAGACCCAAATACTAACAAGCTCCTATCAGCGGGCCAGGCCATGAGGATGGGATTAATTGACAGGGAAACAGCTCTACGTTTACTTCAGGCTCAAGAGGCTGTAGGGGGCATTTTGGACCCTGCCCTCAGTGTATTCCTACCCAAAGACGTCGCTAAGGATCGGGATCTCATAGATGACGGTCTATACCAGGCCTTGATTCAAAGTCCTGAGTGCTATCTGGACCCAGACACCCAACAACCAACTACCTATGTATCTCTGAAGAAAAAATGTAAAGCTGATCTAAGCACAGGTCTTTTGTTACTTCCTGAACCCAAAAAGGCAGTAACTGTCCAGGGGCTCAGAGGCCCAGTGTCTGTTATAGATCTGGTGGATGCAAACCTGCTGGGACAGTCTGACATGGATCAACTGAGCAAGGGTAGACTGACAGGCAAGGACATTGAAGACCGCTTGCGCTCCTACCTGAGAGGTTCCACCTGCATAGCAGGGGTTTATGATGAGGCTAGTGAAAAGGTGATGCCCATATATCAGGCCATGAAAGATGGACTGTTGCGACCTGGGACCACTCTGGAACTGCTTGAGGCCCAGGCCGCCTCAGGTTTTATAGTTGATCCCGTCAATAACCAGTATTTGACTGTTGGTGATGCCTATAATAAAAGACTGTTTGGGCCAGAGTTTAAAGACAACCTGCTAGCAGCAGAGAGGGCTGTTACTGGTTACAAATTGCCTGGTACAGACAAGGTTATCTCCCTCTTTCAGGCCATAGAAAGAGGTCTAGTGGAGAGAGGCCATGGTATCCGTCTGCTAGAGGCGCAGATTGCCAGTGGTGGTATCATCGATCCTGAACACAGCCATCGTATTGATGTGAATCTAGCCTATAAGAGAGGTTACTTTGATGAAAAAATGAACAAGATCCTGACTGATCAGGGTGTTGATACTAAAGGTTTCTTTGACCCAAACACAGAGGAAAACCTAACCTATCAGGAGCTTAAGAAACGGTGTATCATAGATAAGAAGAGTGGTCTAATCCTTTTGCCCATCGTGGACAAGAGAGAGGCAACTCTGAAGAACACTCTGAGAAAGAGGAGAGTGGTAATTGTGGACCCAGAAACAAACAAAGAGATGACAGTACGTGAAGCATATGACAAAGGGTATATTGACTACGAAACCTTCCTGGAGCTGTCCGAGCAGGAGTGTGAGTGGGAGGAAGTCACTATCACTGCCCCAGATGGTTCAGAACGGTTTGTTATCAATGACAAGAAGACTGGAAGACAATATGACATCACTGAGCTGCTTGAACAGGGAGTGATTGCTCAGTCAGATCTAAATCGGTACCGCTCGCGTGCCATCACCCTCACTCAATTTGCAGATATCATCACTAACAAGACCAGATATGGATCATCATCAGTATCATCATCATCAGCTACAAGGCCATCAGCAGCTTCAGCTACATCTTCAGTCACATCATCATCAACTTTAAGAACATCAGAAGCCTCAGTTACATCTTCAAAGATAACATCATCATCATCATCATCATCAGGCTTGTCAAGACCCTTATCACCTACTCTTGCCAAGATGACCACAACAAGAACCACAACTGTCACAGAACGAAGCGCCGCATCCAGCAGTTTTGGTCGCGACTCACCTGACTCCCTCAAACACATATCCAGCGTGTCTATCACTCTGAGTTCTCCCACTGAGGCAGTTGGTGAACAGGAACCCGTGGGTGCCATCTTTGACACAGAGACTCTAGAGAAGATTTCTATCACCGAGGCTCTAGATCGTGGTCTGGTGGATTCCATCACTGCCCAGAGACTGCTGGAGGCCCAAGCCTGCACTGGTGGAATTGTCAATCCCACAAATGGCAAAAGGCTGGGCATTCAAGAGGCCTCCCGCCAGGGCATAGTAACTAATGACATGATCTCTTTGCTCAAGCCTGCACAAAAGGCCTTTGTTGGCTTTGAGGATGTAAAAACCAGGAGGAAAATGTCTGCTGCTGAGGCCATGAAGGAGATGTGGCTGCCATATGAGGCAGGACAGAGGTTCATGGAGTACCAGTATGTAACAGGGGGGCTTTATGACCCAGAAGCAGGCTGTAGAAGATCCATAGAAGATGCTTTGAAAATGGAATGGCTGGATGGGAGATCAGCCCAGAAGCTCCAAGATGTCAGACACCACCAAAAGACCCTGACTTGCCCCAAGAGTAAACTTAAGATCTCTTACAAGGATGCTCTGGATAATTGCCTGGTTGAGGAAAGCACTGGGGTGAAGATGCTCCAGGCATCATCAGTGTCTTCTAGAGGGATCAGCAGCCCATACAATGTCTCGTCTGCCCCAGGGTCCACCACTGGCTCTAGGAGTGGCTCACGACGGAGCTCCCGCAGGAGCAGTGTGGACCTAGGCTCCCCCACCTCCTCACTATCTACTCGCTACAGTCATACTAGCTTCACCTCCTTCTCCTCCACCAAATAAATCAAGAAAGGAAAAGGTCCTGTATATGCATGCTGTTTCCTATTTTTAATGTTTGGAAAAGAACAGTGCTGAAGAAAGAAAAGTATGCATTGTGTATGAGGAGAAAATTTCAAGCTTAACATTTTAAACTCTTAAATTTTTTGCATAATTTTAGATTTTAGGTTTGGTGATGCTGTGCTTTTACAAATGCTGGTTCAAATGATCATAAGAATGAACACTATCAAGATATTTTTTGTGAAAAGGGACTCAAGTATTAACAGAAGTCATCTAAAAGTATTTGGATTGAAAATGAAGTGTATATTAATATAATTGTCGGTGCCCCTTAAATAGGCTTAGAGATGACGGCCAAACTCTTGCATACCCATATTTCAAATATATTTTTCAGAATCTCCATAAAATGTAATTTCTTTTCAAGCTTTGCATTGGTAAGATAACGGTGGTATCTTTACATTTATCTGACATAAAATTACGCTGTATGCCTATTTTGTGTGGGGAGGGATGCATGGTTGGGTTGCATATATTAGCTTTACTACTATTTTTTACTGAATCACTTGTTAACCACTAGTTTCTTAGTGCTTCCAGTTTTGTAACTGTTTCTGAGTATCTCACAATAAAAACTAACCTTTGAGTCTTTTGCTCATATAGATTCATGTCTGTTCTTATCTATGGTCAATTTCATGCAGAAGATATAATGTTCCTCAGTTTAGGTAGTTGATGTAACAACACACAACTTGAAGGGAACCTTTAGTCTTTAACATTATAAAGTGGTACTAATCAAAGATAAAACCCTTAGCTTATAATACTGAGACTAACCTGAAGGAGTGCATCAGTCAAAGCTCAGCTTTTGTAAGAGAAGAGGTACAGGATGAGATGAGAAGACCGAGAGAAAAAGAAAGAGAGAAGATGATGAAGGTGAGTGAGGAAGAGCAGGCCTAAATACCACAGAGATAAATGTTATTTGGTAATTACAGTGGAACCTATTGGCTCAATTTAACAGCACAAACCAGGAATAATTGTAGTGATAATTATATTATGGTGTATGATCATAATAAATCAGTGGTTTTCTGTAAAATCTAAAACACTTGAAATTGTTTCAGCACTTCATTTAAATTAGGATACTTTAATTATATGACTCACTGAAACTCATCACTCTGTAGACACCTGTTCATAGCTATGGAGCCAGTTTGAAAATATTACCACTGACCTAAACTCAAATTGTATGTAAGAGATTACATAATCAGTTTTCACCTGGGTTGTAACCGCAGTTAAACCACTGTATGACTGAGTTCTGTTAATGAACCATCTGATGATTATGAATGGAGATTATGTTGTTATGAAGTAGATTATATCAGCTGTTTTGTTTTCTTTTTGCAAACCATTTCATAAAACCTGAAAACCTCTGACTCAAATTCAGAGTCCAATGGAAGAAAATTGATTGGGAACAGCTAATCATCACTCTAGTGTAAATGATATGTTTTAATAGTATTTGTAGATACTTTACCTTTAAAACTTAAATTGTTCAGTGAACTTTTAACAACATCCGGGGTAGGAGTAATTTCCACCAATCAGAAACTTGCTGCTAGGCGGGGCAGAATCAGTCTACCAATCAGCGTGTGACTTCCGGCGTTGGCTAGCGTGTGTCGCCATTGCCCATGAGGAGAGCAGAACGGCGGAGAAACGAAGTTGTTAAAATGAGTGAAAATACGGAGTAAAACTCAATGTTTGAGTCGTCGCTATGTTGCTTTGGGTTGATAGCACTGTGGGAAACTTCATTTTGAAGAAGTCTGGACGCTAAAACAAGCGAGGCTGACTGGACGCTGAGCACACCTGAGTCGCGGAGGTAAGGCTAACGAGCTAACTGATTAGGGTCGAGTATTAGCATTAGCGTTAGCATTATCAACGTGCATTAGCGTTAGCAAGTGCGGGAAGCGTTAGCGGTGAGCGTTAGCATTAGCCGTTTCTTTTAGTTGTACTTTTTGGGCTTATTCGTTTTTTCACTTGTCTTTAATCGTGTGGTTAAGAGTGTGTTTGTGTTTCTGTGACTAAAACAGCTGTTTCTCAACTGAATATCCACTGTGACATGAAATGCGGGCCTCTAATGTGAACGGATAACACGCTATTAGCTTGTTTGCAGCTCTTGGTGGCTTGCTGTGTTTTTTTGAGGTCACTTTTGCCTGGTTATTTTGTATGTCTTTGTAGTCAGGTTTGTGTTTTTCGGGAATATATTGTAGATATTGTAGGTGAAGACCCCTTGAACCTGTGGTAATAGTCTGATGTGTATCAGAATCAGAAATACTTTATCTCCTGCGGGAAATATTAATTGTGTTGTGTAATCATATGTTTTGTGGTGACTTGATACTTGATTGAGCACATATTTGAGTTAAATTCAGGCCTGAAAACCAGATGTTAACTCCATGAAATTATATTAAAATTAAAATTAAATGCTCACCGTCATTTTCTCCTACACTGTTTTAGTAGTGAGAGTTTATATTACTAGTTTGTGTTAGTGCAGCCTGTATAGACTGAAATAAACATTTTCATTCGACTATTTTCTCTGTTTCATGTCAATTCATCGTCACTTTTCATCACGTTATATCTATAATCTTAAACTGGACGAAGAATTAACGTTGTCGGACGTCTGGGTCATAAGTAATCAGGGAAACTTTGTGAAACTATTTTATTCGGTGTTTTTACTGATTTTTATTACTTGGTTCGATTGTTTTCGAGAGGAAGAGACCAGTGTGGATATTTCGGCTCACAGTTCAAAACCTCTAGTATGAACACTGAAGGAATCGTGTTTTTGTAGTTGCACAGTTGTTTAACAATGCAGTCAAGGCGACTACTTCTGTCACCGTGGAAAGCGCTTAGTACTTGTGAGTGTTGTACTTGTCCGCTCCAGGTCATGTTAATGTTTAGTCGCCATTTTCTGTTTCATTGTGGCTGTAAAGTAGTAGTGTTGTCTACGTGATACGCAGGTATACGCTGTATAACCACTTTAAAAAAAACTCCCGGATATCCGTATACCTGCTTTAAGTGGCCAAGGATACGTTTCTACATAGGTTTGTGAGAATATTTTCATATGAACAATCTGGATTGATAACTTGGAAAATCTAACGGTGGATTGGGAGAATGCAAAATGCAACCGTCGCTGAATCAAAAAAGACAGAAAGAAAATTTGACCAATCAGAAACCGCGACCTCTCCCTCACCGCCAATCACAGTGAGCACCAGCCAGCTACCGTTAGCTCGTCCTGAAGTTATGAAGTGCACGTCAACGGTTGTGTGACTCTGAGCCTTACGTTACATTTGGCGAGTGAAAGACTCATAGTTAATATTAACTGGTTAACTAGTGTATATCACTCTAACAGCACTGGAGGTGAGCTAAGTTTGGCGAAATATACTCGTTGCCATATGTCTACGGTGTGCCTGAAATTAGCCAACTGAATCTGTCTAGCTAACTATGCTAGCGCAGTACATTAACCGTAGCTACGTTAGCATCTTCCTCCTTAGCTTCTCCCTTACGTATTTCTCTTGGTGAATGATAGTTATGATAGTGATATCGTTAATATTGTAACGGACTGGTTGACGTGTTTGGGTATGTTAAAGTGTCACTGTGTTGTGTTCAGTTAAGTAAAAAAAAAAAAAAAAAAGACTATTACACAGTTACGGAGTTTTCCAGGGGTCAGTGAATGTGTCATCATGCCTAGAGGCTGTGAAGCCTGTCAGTCAGTGCGGCCACTTACATCAGTGACTGGTGTGAGGTAGCGTACCTGTGTAACTGTGAGGTCCTCTTATGGGAGAATGAACTATTGTTTTAGGCTGCTGCTGTTGGGTGAAGCCCAGTGTTGTCTCAAGTCTTTTATGAAACCCATAACCCTGTTTTGTGTCTCAGTTTTTTGTCTCTTTGTGCTAGTTTTTGTGGTTCTTTCCATTGCGGTCAGTGTTTTGTCTGTTTCTGGGATATATTGCAGAAGATGACCCCTTATCTCTGTGCTTTGTAGTAATCTGTCCATGTCCATCCACTGAGCTACTGTTGTGAATGTTAGGTCATTTGTTTGTGTTTGTTTGAAACGTGACTGAGCACAATAATGTGTAAAACACAGGCCTGAAAACTAGATATTAACCCCATGCTCCTCTACAACTCTGAGCTTTGAAAGTGACAATTATGGTTTCAATTTATATTTACTTTTTTAATTGAATTAAGTATAGTCTTCAGTGTCATGTTATGTTTGTATTGAGTTTTATTATTTTCAGTTTGTTTATTGGTTTCTAAAGTGTCCTCCTTGTGTTTTCCAGGTCTATGTGTTGAGCTGCTGCAGCCTGGAGGGAAACACCAGCTCTCACCTCACACACCAAACAGGTATGTGTCTTTAACATTTACTCACTCTGAAGAAATGTCAGCAAACATTTCTAGTCTTCCTGCTGAAATACACAGTCCTATTCATCCCATGTCTCAGTCCCTATTTAATATAATAATAAATAAGTCTGTAGCTGGTTAATGATGTCTATAAAATGTATGAAAACAGTACAAGTATTTTTTTATGCAGTTATCAGTAATATACACAATTCTTTCAGTGATTAGTTGATAGACAATAATGATTTTATTCAGTATTCTGCTGTTGTTTTTATTATTGTTTTTGGAAAATGTTGTGGTTGAGCTGTACTGTTGAATATTTCTACATGTTTTGGGGTTAAACTGTTGATGAGGAATAGGTGACAGTGTATCAGTGATTTTTCTTTCTTTCTCTTTCACTTCAGTTTGATTGAAACATCAGAAATTCAGGGCAAATGTTTTATTTTACTGATAAAGTATCAAAGTTACCAGACTGCACAACACTGCGGGTTTGTGTTTCTGTGTCTGAGATTAGATGTGTTGGCCCTGATGTGGACAGATGTGACACTGGGCTCAGTAGTGTCTCTGTCTCTTTGCAGTTCTGTGGTTGTGGAGGTTTAGTATCTAGTTGTGTTGTGTTTGTGGTCATTTTTGCTTCATTGTACATTGTTGTTGTTTCCTCGTGGTTTCACTGTTGTTTAGCACCTCAGCGATTGTTTCATAGCATTTTGCTTTTCAGTTTCTCATCTCTTTGTGGTTGTTTTACGTCTCTTTAAGATTGGCTCTTTGTTCGTTTTTGTTGTTTGTAGTTTTCTGTCTATTCTTGGCGCAGATCTTAGGTCAGTGTCCCCCCCACCCCGACCTTAAAGAAAAAGAATGATAATATATTATTTACATTAATTACCTACCTCACCTTCACTTGTTTGATGTCAAACCTCTGGAGCGCAGCAGCTGATGAGCAGGGAAGCTCGTCCTGCATGTGTGTTAATTATCAATCATTATTTCTGCTGACCCTCACCACCCCATAACAGTCAGCCTGGGGAAACACTGCTGGTCATTTTGTGTCTCCTTGTGGCCATTTTAGTCTTAAATCCAGGTTTTAAAACTAGATTTTAACTCTGTGCCCCTCTACAAGTTTGAGCCTGAAGATCGGGTCACAGGTCAGAGGTTACTCTCAAGGTTTTAGCAGCATGTGTCCTGTTCTTTTTAAGCTTGATGAAAATGTTGTTTTACTGTTTTTTACTTTGTTTCTTGGTTTCTAAAGTGTCCTCCTTGTGTTTTCCAGGTCTGTGTGTTGAGCTGCTGCAGCCTGGAGGGAAACACCAGCTCTCACCTCACACACCAAACAGGTCAGCAACTGCTTTTACTCTTATGATTCAGAGTTAGTGTGAAAATACACCGTGAAGTCAAATTAAATTTAGTATCAAATACTAAAAGAACCAAGTCTATAAAATGTCTGACAAGTTATAATTTCCTCTAAGTCAAGGTGATGTCTTCAGTTTAAAACCCAAATATTTGACACTGAGGACAAAGTTTAGTTTTTATTTATAGTAATAAGTTACCAGACTATACAACACTGTACAAATTATCAAACTGATTTTAGTTTTGTATTATTCGTTAATATTAGATGAAATATTCCCATAAAGTGAAGTACTCTGTATAATCTTTGGAGTCGTCAGTCAACATCTATTATTCATGTGTTAATAATGTTAATTAATGTTGATAAACCATATTAATAACAACAGCTCTTAAAGCCTGTTAATTCACTTTACTCAAAATATCAGTATTAAGTTTAAAACTCTACCTGCTGTAATGTTTGTATAAGTTATGTTTCTGTTCTGATTGACAATTAAAATATACATTTTTTAGAAAGTGTTCCAGTTTAGCAATAATGTTGAATATGTGTATGTTTTTGAGTTAAATTGTTAATGATGAACAGGTTCTTTGATTGATGATTTTCCTTTGTCATTTTCTTCTTTCCTTCAGGTGTCATCGCTTCATCCATGAGTCCAGAGACCAGACCAGGATCCATGACAGAGCAGCATCCAGGTAATTCAGAAACCATTTGACACAAACAGTTCACGGAACATTATTACAAATACTGTTATTGTTTCCAAAGTGTAACAGCTCTGCTTTGTGTTCGAAGTTATTTTTATTCAATTTGGAAAAATCCTGGTTTTAAATAAATGTTTTTTGTTTTCCAGGTGAACTCACAGAAACCACGGGATCCACTGAAGATGAAGGTAGGAACAGATTTTTATTTCTTATAACAACTACAAGATACAAGCAGTAATTACCTAGTTATTAAAAGTAATTAGTAGTAATTAAGTAATTGTTCCTGCCTAAACACTTAATCACTACTATTAATATTAAATACTATTATGTAATTAATTGCTATTCAATAACTATTATTAATCACTATTACTAATACTACTTAAATACTATTAATTCCTATTTCAATTCTTTGTCATTGTCAGTAATGAGATTCTGAATTAATAGTATTTAAGTAGTATTAGTAATAGTGATTAATAATAGTTATTGAATAGCAATTAATTACATAATAGTATTTAATATTAATAGTAGTGATTAAGTGTTTAGGCAGGAGCAATAGTAATTAATAAGTAACAGAGTACTAATTAATGTGTTGTGTCTCTCCGCAGGAGCAGGTGAAGATCTGGACCTGGACTTGGACCTGGACCTGGACCTGAGGTGGATCAGAGAGAAAACAACTGTTATGAAGCTGTTAATTAATTAATTAAAGACTAATGAGCCCCTGCAGACTGAAACACAGACACTTTGTTTTCCTCTCTCATTAACACACAGTGTAGCTCTGAGCTCACAGACCAACATGTCTCTTTAAACACAGTTAACTGTGTATGATAGTTATTACTCTATCATACACAGTTAACTGTGTTGGTCTGTGAGCTCAGAGCTACACTGTGTCTCCTCCTGATTAAACGTCTGTCATTATCTTTACTGTGGTTTGTTAAATGTTGTCTGGAACAAACTCAATAAAGGTTTCTTACTAAACTCTGAAGTCGTGTTTCTATATTTACAAACTGTTTAATTACAATTTACCAACTGTGTTTCTGGACTACATGATCGTTAGTAGAAGCATTTGAGAGTTAGCATTAACCATACAGCAAAATTAAAATCCCACACAGGACTATCACTATAACAATCCAATTACATTTAAACAGATTTCTATTATTTTTACTCTAAACAATACAAATGAATAATAATTAAAAGTTGTTGATGTTTGTTCCAGACAACATGTTTTAAAGAGTCAAACTGCAGCAAAGATAATGACAGACTGAGGAGAATCAACTAACACTGACCTGGAAATCCTCATGTCGAGACGAAGTGTTTCCTGGTTCATGTTTGAGATCCTGTGGAGAAAAATCACAAACATTAATATGAAACTTAACAGTTTAAACCATCAAAATGAAATGTGATGTTTCTGTGTGAACTATGTAAATAAACTTAATAAACTGAGTTAAGTCTATTGTGTTTGACAAATCATAAGCTTCTCAGATTAGAGATCAATCTCTGAACTTAAATAATTCAATGTGAGTTCATGTGAATCTGGTTCTGAATTACCTGTCTGGATCTTCTGGGCTTTACTGTGCGAGGAGACTCTGCAGTATGAAGTGGTGACACCTGGAGCAAAGGAAAATCATCAATACACTGTTAGCTGTTGACTCAGAATCATGTCTATTACTGTCAATTATATGATGATAAATTAAATGTTTGAATGCACACATCATCAGTTTTGTGCTGTTTCACTTAAATGAATAAAAACTGATTCAGTTTAATTTCATTTCTTTACATCAGTAATTTTACACTGCAAAGATATTTTTAAGATCATGTTTATATAACAGTTAAAATTCCCTCAATATTGAATCTGTATAATTTATGTGAGAATAAAATAAAATGGGAGACTAGAACTGCTACTGTTTTCTGATATGATGAATCAGTATTATTCAACATTAAATGATCTAACTACTAACAGATTTAAACTGTAACACTGCTGCTGACAACAGTGTGTTTTCAGAGTGAGTAAATGTTGAGGACACACACCTCTGTGCTCTGTGAGGTGAGAGCTGGTGTTTCCCTCCAGGCTGCAGCAGCTGTGGATGAAGTGGTGACACCTGCAGGAAATAACAGAAATATTATCAATACACTCATTTATTTATTTTATTTTTGTGGTATTATTTATATTTCCTGTGTTTCCTCTAGGTGGGACTGTTTGTCAATAATAAACATTTGCTGGTGCTTGTACAGTTCTTCTATTATATGGTTTTTTCTTTAGATTTTGAGAGGTAGTTAAACTGTCTTTATATATTTAGAATATATTATAATGAAATGATGTTTGTTTATATGAAGTTTCAGGACTCTTTGTTCCCTGATCTGTTAAAATAAATACAAACATACACAGTACAGTCCTGTGTGGAGCTGTAAGGCTACCTCCCTCTTATTAACACATATTCAAACAGTTTAATAATTTAACTGATGATCAGCTGACTGACAACTCTCCTGAACTTTAACAGTTTTAGAAACTCTCAGATCATTGCGTTTGTAAAGAGTACAATATGTTTTATTAAATATTTAGCTGATGATAATGATAATCTGATTTTGGTGTGATTTCTTTATAGATAGAGTCTTTATTTGTGCAAATAAAAAAAATATGTTATTCAGTTTATAAAGATATTAACAGCAACTTTTATATCAAAAATTCTTAGTCAGTAAGAATCAGTGTTTTAACTTTAACAATCCAAAGACAGGAAATGTAGCATTTGCTGGTTTAAATGTGTTTGATATTTTATGGTGAGAGCTACAGCTGATTACTGCAGAAGCAGAAAATTGAGAAATATTTTGATAATTAACCAAAAATGTCAAATGATAGTCACTTTGAGCTCTAGGAAATTATAACTGACACTGTTCTCTGACATTTTATACACATGATAAATCAGATGTCATTAGATTTAATATTAAAGTGCATCAAAAGACTGAGAGCATCACTGACATTAACAACTCATCACATACCTGTTTGGTGTGTGAGGTGAGAGCTGGTGTTTCTCTGCAGGCTGCAGCAGCTCAACACATAGACCTGGAAAACACAAACACAGCACTTCAAAAACTTGACAGTCACACTTTGTGTTATGAATTATTTTATTAAAATAATACTATACTGACATCTGACAGAAAAAGCAATTTTAAAAGGTAAATAACTAGAATTTTCACTTTCAGAGCTTTGGCTCAAACTGGACCAGGAGCTGAAATCTAGTTTCCATGCCTGTGTTTAAGACAAAACTGTGACCAATCAAGTATCAGGACACCACAATCAAATTATTAATCACTACTATACACAACAGGGGATCAATAGATGGCCATGGTATGAAATACAAATTCATCCTGAGACTAAACTGATCACACGGACACACAAAATGACCAGAGAACGACAAAAAACTACGAGGTATGGCTATTAAATAATAAAACATGGTTCACAGTCAGACTGAGTGTTATATATTAAAGGTTGGGTATTCACACACAGCTGCTGTAAGTTTCCAATAAGTAAGTCTTTAGTTCACTGCTCGCCGCTGATTGAAGTGCACGTGTTTTTGCTAAGGCATCGGAAAATGATTAGCTTAGAAGTTGAGCAACGCATTAACTTGAAATTTTTGGTGAAACTAAACAAAACAGCAGCTGAATCTTTTGGTACATTGTATGGGGAACACTGCATGTCACGTGCACGTGTGTTTGAATGGCACAAAAGATTTAGTGAAGGCAGAGAGGATGTCCAAGACGATGAACATCAAAACCTCTGAAAACATTCAACTAACTGAACAAATTGTTCGAAATGATCGATGACTCAGTATAAGAATGAGAGCAGAAGTGGTCTTGATAAAGAGACAGGATGAAAATTTGAACATGACAAAAGTGTGGGCCAAAACTTCTGACTCCTGATCAAAAGGAAAAGCAGTTTCTGGCTCAAAAACAAATCAGAGCTTGATCACCCTCCCTGTTCTCCTGATCTAGCACCGTGTGACTTTTTTCCTTTTTCCTGAGATCAAATCTGTGTTCAAAGAAACACGTTTTAGCCATACCTCGTATCAGGAAGAATCCAAATATGATATAAACAACCGAGAAACTGAGAGCTTAGCTGACTGTTACGGGACGGCAGTGTGTCCAACCAAGCGAATACTAATCAACAACTAATCATAATTGTTAATCAATCAAGTATCAAAACACCATAAACAAACGACTGGTCAATTACATACACAATAGGAGATAAACAGATGGTCATTGACAAATTATTACCATGCACAGACTTAAAGGGTCGTCCTCTGCAATATAACCCGGGAACTGACAACACACTGACCGCAAAGAAACGCAACACTACCGTGGATGATCAGTAATGGAAAGAATTACAAAAACGGAGACACACAACAGTACAAAGAGGTGATTAAGGGCCACAATCAAACCTGGGATTGAAATGAGCAAGAGTGGACACAAAACTACAGGGATACACAAAGAGACAATACGATGCAAAACAATCACAAAAAGACAAAAATCTGACCTTTCGTATTTGTAAAACAGTCAGGTGGAGATGCAAAACGACCAGACAGACACAAAACTGCTGCACAGTAACACAATACCACACACACACACGACCACAAAGAAACAAAAAGCTAACATAAACATAAAAATGCACTGCCAGATGGAGACGCAGAATAGTGCAAAACGACCAGAAAGACGTCAACTGCCACAAAAAGAAAAAACCCTGAAACCTAAAACGATACAAACTGACAGACACACAAAAACATCCGCTACGAGATGCTAAACCGCCACAAACATGAGGCAAAAACTTGCAAAGACAAGCAAAAGAGTTGCAAACAAACCAGAGATGCCCATTGTGTGATTATCTGTCAACGGTAGGGGCCCACAACTCATGTCAGCGACGCTTTAACAACAGAAACACTCTTACCTAGCTGAACAATGATGCTAATATGAATGCTAGTGCTAAGGCTAAGGCTCGCCGCTAATTAGTTAGCTCGTTAGCTTACCGCGGCTACAGGTGTGCTCGGCGTCCAGTCCGACTCATGTTCGACAGAAACAGCTCCAAAGCTTGTTTTATCATCCAGGCGTCTTCTGTAAAGAAATTTCCCACAGTGCTAACACACCAAGGTGACAAAGCGACGACTAAAATGTTGGTTTTACTCCGCATTTTCATTGTTTTTCCGACTACGTTTCTCCCCGCTCCGCTCTCCTCACCACCGCGTAGATCACGTCGACGTCTGCATACGTCACGACCAACGACGACACACGCCAGCCAACGTCGGCAAACGAAACGCTGATTGGTCCCCAGATTCTCTTCCGCCTATCAACCGCTCCTGATTGGTCGAATCAGCTGAGATTGTCACTCAGGTTTTCTGCAGTTCTACTGCGGCTGCGCCGACCATAGTCTAGTCTGTACATAAAAATACATTCATTATTTTATATACAATCATGGCACCGACTAGGAACCACCCGTGTGACAACAGCACTTCGTCCTGATTGTAGGACGTTTTTATTCTAAGAACGTAATATCAGTTTTCTCCTGTTTCTTCCAAAGCTGGTGTAATTCATTTGATCTCTCCTTTCGGCTGTTTTTTTAAGCATATATTAATATTGTTTTAATTTCCAGATAGAAATCTGTAAAAAACTGTTTTCCTTTTTTACGGCCTACTATGGTGGCCCTTTTCCCTCAAGTTTACAGTTGTCAGTAAAACAGAAATACATTTTTAAAATGTGATGTGTCTGAAAGTGTTGCTCTGGCAACTATTTCCTCGTAACCCCCATACCCTAAATGTTTTTACTTTTACACATTACTCAGATTTAATTTCAAATGTGTCAAAAGCCTGAAAGGTTTTGATCGGATGATCTGAGTTTTACTCTACTGCGGGGATTTTATTTTGATAGTCCTGCCCGGAAGTGCCTGATGACAACAACAGTAGCTAGCATGTAGCAGGGCGCACAATCTTCTATTTATTTTTGGAAATGCGGCATCGGTGTCGCCACAATGGCGTCCAGCTGACTGTCATGTTGTAGTCACGTCGTTCCGGTTAACGTTACAGCACAGAGACGTTTGAGATCGTTGTTTTTCTGTAAACAAACGAATGCTAGCACATTAGCTTGTTAGCTGGAGTTATGTAGCAGCTAACTGGAAGCTGGAGGTACAGGCTGACTACAGGCTGGAAACGTGAAAAACACCAAGGTAGGAGGCATTTAATAAACATCTGTGACTCCACTCTGCTAACATATATGTGTAATAATTTATTTACATTAAAGTCTGCACGGTCAGTCCTGCCTTTACACTATTTTCCTTAAGATTTTGTCACAGCCAGAAGAGGTTATTTCCAGTCATGCTTTTCTTTATCAGGCTACAAGTCTGTAGTGCAAAGACATAAAATATCATTCATTAACATTAAGCAGGTGTCACTTCCCAGCTGAGGCCATGGCCGACGACCCTCAGAGAAATTTTCGCTCTGCTTATTATGAGAAGGTGGGCTTCAGAGGGGTGGAGGAGAAGAAATCACTGGAAATACTGTTAAAGGACAATCCTCTGGGTAGGTAACAGCTCATATCCACCAACACAGATGAAACCTGCGTGTAAACACATGCTGAAATTGGTGGTTAAAGAAGAAAAAGCACTGGTTTCAGCCTGTTAAATGTGAATATTTCCTTGTTTCCTTTAGCCTTCTGTGATTGTAAATAAAGCAAGTTTGATCATCAGGTTGTGGTGGAGTTTTGACGAAATAACAGATGAGTTTTACTCTAACAGATCTAGAAAAGCTGAGCACCTTCAGTCAGAGGTTCCCCCTCCCCTCCATGTATAGGATCCATGTGTGGAAGGTCCTGCTGGGTAAGAAACACACATAATATCAGAGGCACAGTCACAAAAGCTGCCTTCTGATGTCTTATATACTCCACAATACTGCATCTAAAGGATCTGTTTGATAATGTTAGGAGTCCTTTTGGTTCTATAAACCCCTCCATATACAGTCAAATGTGCCAGTTTTATTCATCTTATTCAGTGAAATCTCTCCTTGGCTGGTGTCCACCCTCCCTGATTCCCCACTCTCCTCTTCCTGCAGGCATCCTGCCGCCCCACAGCGACTCGCACAATCTGGTCGGAGGCTACAGGAAGGAGCAGTACCAGGACATCCTGGAGGCTCTGGAGGTCATGAGATACATCAACGCCGCCACACCCTCCACCCACGTCTACCTGCGCATGTTCCAGCTGGAGAGCCAGGTGCTCCCACGGTGCTCTGAGACTACAGCCCCGGTAAGAGGAAGAATAAGCAGAGTAATACTGTCAGCAGCCAGAGCAACAGCAGTTGATGTATGGTGACCTTGACAGTTCAAGGTCGGGTTAGGACAGTGCTGTTATTGTTTTAGTGTTGTATATCCTACTAAAAACACCCATGTGAACATTTTAAACACATAATACATCAACCTTCAGAGAGTATAAACACTGTGTGACAATGGTTGTTTATGTGGCTGCATTTATTCAAATCAGTATCTATTTTATTTCCTCACAGTTTCCACTTCTTTAAATGCATCTATTCGCCTTTTTGCTGCATTTTATCCAGACGACATAACAGCAGTATGAGTCTGAGTGCAGATGTATTTTGTATTTAGAGCTGCTAACAGTACGGCCGCAGTCTGATGGATGATAGTTAATGTTCTTAGACTGTGGTTTTTGTGAAGTTACAGCAATTAATGGACGACTCACTGTTAAAACAGCCCACAGATATTTGAGGTTAGCTCCGAGCTTCTCATTATGAATTCAATGATAGATTCACGGAGCCTCAGAGGGAAATGATCGGTTACCACAAAGATACTGTAAACCCTCTGTGCAAAGATTTCTGTTAAACCATCAGTTTAGCACAAAAACAACCCTTTGTGTTTTCACTTCCACCAGTTACTGATTAATTAGAGTTAATTTAGTCAATGAAGAGTCAATTATCTCATTTTTGTGCATGTATAAATACTTAAAAAATAATATCCCTCTTTATATTTACTTCTGAGTGCCAGAATTTTGAGGTGACTTAAAGTGACAGTGTACCACTAATTTGCAAATATGATTAATTCTCAAAATCAATTCAATAACTATTAGATGTTTTAGATTTTTTCAGCTTTGTTAATATTGTGATGGATACCTGCCTCTGTCCTTTACAGGTTGAGCTCCTCTTTGCTTCCTTCATTCTCTGGTGCTGTGATTTTTGATGTTGTGTTTTCTCCAGGATGAAGAAAACGAGGACTTTCTCTCCATCAGCAGAGCCATGGAGGAGATCGTAGATGATCCTATCGACTGCTACTGGCTGATCAAATGTTTTGTCAACCAGTTCCACACAAAGTTCGGAGACTCGCTGCCACATCTTGTAAGTACATTTGACATAATCAGTAAAAATGTAGTTTCAAAGAATTTGAACTTGAAAATGACAGTAGCAGACAAAGAATTCTTAGCACAAGGTCCAACTACTAGAATTTTCTTCTAACTTTCAGCACCATCTTGTGGATGTAATATGAGTAAAACACCAGGTTTTGTAACTGACTAAACTGGTAGAAATGACAGCTGACTGTCAGATTTGAACCCTCTCAAGTCCAGGAGCTCTCTCTATAGTTGGACCGGCTCCAGGGAAAACCAGGACTAAACCCGGTGGGCCATTTAAAGAGAAAGAAAGAAAGTCCGGTCTCAGAGGAAGAGTCAGGGGCTAAATTTCTGTCCTAGTCGGACCATGTCTCTCTTCATTGAATGAGTTGTTGACTACAGTTTCTATCACTCTCCCTCTTCACCTTATTTGCCTCCTCCAACAACGGGGCCTTTCTCTGTTGCTGTGTAGATTTTCCACAGTTACTCCAGTTGTTCCACCAACTGCCATTTCTACCTGGGGAAAGCTAACGATAGCTACCAGGGAAAACAAAAGCTCTGTCCTCTTCTCTGCCATAAATCAAACCTTCATTTCCCTGCAAAAAAAATCACACCAGAATTACATAGTGAAAGCAAGGCTTATAGGGGACCTATCTAAACTTTTATGGTGTGATTATTCTACAGCCGTTACATTGTGCAGTCAACATTTATCTCATGATAAGTTAAAACAAAGAAGTTGTCTGTTGCCACTTTAAAAAAGGCAACAGCTACAAAACCGGATGTTTTCAAGGTTTTTAAAATTCACAACAGTGGTGTTGTTGTATTGTTGTTGTTGTATTACTCTTCATTCACACAGAAGTATTTCCTTCATAGTCTCAGTGATGAGGAGGATATAAAGCATAACCGGAATCGTGGTGTAAATTTAGTTTAGAAAATGCCAGAACTGCTGTGACAAAGTTCTCATGACTAAGAAGTTTGGATCACATTATTTTTTAACGTGCGTCACCATGAATTAGGACTTTGTTGTTTCCTCCTGTTCTGTCTGTGCAGCCAAAGAGCCTGGAGCACTATCTGAGTCAGGAGGAACCTCGACTGCTGAACCATCTGAAGAACACCGGAGCCCTGGCTCAGCTGCCATACGGCCTCTGGTTCAGACGCTGCTTCGCTGGCTGCCTGCCCGAATCCAGCCTGCAGAGGTCAGCTTACAGTTGACTGGAAAACAAAACCTGGTAGCCATTGTAGCAGATTTTAACTCAGCCAGCATAACAACAAGGATCCATGCAATATTTTTTTTTTGCAGCAAATCAGAATTGTTCCTATTTTAGGCTACTTAGAAAGCTCTTACAGCCAGAGGATCTGTGCTACTGGCAAACAGCAGGATGTCAGGCTTCTTTAACTCCTCTTCACACATTCGGATTCTGCTTTTTTTGTGCCTTCCACAAACCTTAAAGGGCGACTGACATACTAACAGATGGAGGCAGTGGTATTCCAGCAGCTCCTGTGCTCTGCTCAGTAAAATTAGGAGTCTGGTAGTGATATGTAGTGATGTTTCTGGTTAAAGTAAAAGGATCGTACTCTTTAATAAAAAGCTCTATCTCAGTACGAATCTTATCCATAATGTTGTCAGACACTTCTAATAACAATGTGAGTCTGTCAGTGTTTACATTGCAGACTGTTAATGGTTGCAGGCACATCGATTTTTGTCCCTATCAGTCATTTATACCCAAAAACATGGGAAAATAAGGCCCAGGTTCAAATATACCAGAATTATCAGAGTCCTGTTTTATACTTAAGAAAACTTTGTTATACCATCCTGTTCTTAAATTCCTTGAACTAGTCATATTAACCAATCCCTGTGATCTTTTGTTTTATTGTTGTTTTTTTTAGGGTTTGGGACAAGGTGATCAGCGGCTCCTGTAAGATTCTGGTGTTTGTTGCTCTGGAGATTCTGCTGAGCTACAAGATCATGTTGATGGGCATCAACCGTCCTGAAGGCGTGGTCAAGTTCTTGTGCAATGTGAGTAAAAAAAGAGCACAACTATTGTTGTTTTAATCCAACAACAGAAATGCATTGTTTTTGTGCTCCTCATAGTAGGTGCCTTTGTGTAACCTCTCAGCAACTCTTTCCTTCCAGATACCGCAGGAAAACACAGACGCTATAGTGACTAAAGCTATCGACTTGTGGCATAAATATTGTGGCACCCCGATGCACGCTGTATAGCCACATGGAGCCCCAGACACTGCCGAAATCTGGACCCCAGAGTTGAGACGCTTTCCCAGAATCCACCAGGACTCGCTCTTAACTCCGCCGAGAGACTAACAGGCTGTGGCGTTCACTGTCCGTGGGGCTTTGTCTCCGCCTGACTGAACCAAAAACTCATCATGGGCTGCTGTTGATAAGCTGCGGGACTTGGGAACCACTTTCCATATTGACCAGTCAATTTCCAGCTTTCCCCCAAAGACGGACTGTACAGGGGAGGGTTGGAGCTGGCATACGTCAACACTGAAAATGACTACGGTACAGAGAGGGTGTTGAAGGAGAACACAGAAGCATGCTGTGTGAATGTCTGCACAAAACCTGTTTGGAAAAAGACAATAAAGCATAAACTTATTATTTTTTAATAAGTTTCTTTCTTTAAGAAACTGCATACATCATAGAAGACTCACAATAAATTAATACCCACATGCAGTTTGTCTGCTTTACAAAAAAACATTTGAAAAGTCTCGCTTACTTTCTTTGCTACTGTACATGTCTTAGAATTCTGAGAATATTTTCTTCTCAAAACATTTTAAATGTACAAGCGACAGTAATATTACTGACTCTTATACACAGGCATACACACAAACACACACTCAGTCATAACACACACAACAGAGCAACAAGTTCTCCCAATAATATGGTCAAAACTATGGGGCGCGAACAGTAACATTAAAATTTGGACATAAAAAATAACATTTTGTATTGAAAACAAAAAACTGAACTGAAAAGGAAATAATGCTATTAGAAAAAGTTGTATTGGCACTGAAAAATAAACACAGTCATCAAAACTTAAAATCTCATAATCTCATATTATTTTGATGTTTTTTTTGCGTTTTTCAGTGTCAATCAGATTCAGTGTCAGATGTTTTTCAAGTCTGTCTTTTCTCATTGAGTTTTTCCATGTAATCTGGTTTTTAGTTTAAACTTTCTGTCACCGTTTTGGCGTAGAAAGGGAGCAGCTTCAGGGGGGGGGAAGCTCTCAACACACCAGAAAACCACTGTCCTTCACCATCAGTGATAGTGAAAGGTGTCAGGTCTCACATGGACTGTGACTCAACTCTGTAACTCTGACCTGTTGACATGGGTGCCGAAATGAAAGAAAAGAAGTTGTGCAACCACAGTGCAGTGCAGGCAGTGTGTGTGGGGCATCTGTATTTAGATTACATGTAGATTATATGTAGACTGCAAGCTCAGTGAAGGTGAAGGGCAGCAGTTTTCTGGTGCATGACAAGTTGCCCCTCCCCTCGAGCTCCTTTATGCCACAACAGTGGGAGAAAGTTGAAACTGAAAACCAAAGACACTAAAAAAATACAGACAGAACTGAAAAATGACAAATGATGAAAAAAATCAGCAGTTTGAAATGCAATAAAAATAGAATAAGATTTTTGTGAGGCCTGTGTTTTATATTACTGTGGAAACTTGTTTTAGTGCCAAAACAACTTTTTCTAACACAAGTATTTCCGTGCCAATGTTTCCTTTTTCAGTTCAGGTTTTGTTTTCAATGCCAAATTTTATTTTCAGTGTCAAAATGTTAACGTCACTGCTTTACCCCCACACAAAACTGCCAATTCATGGACCCACTATGGATTGTGAACAATTTAAAAAAACAGAAAGTAAGGTGGCAGGGCTTCCATATTTTGTACCGCACAACGAAATACAAAAAGAAAAGTCGACTTTCTGGTTGTTCAGCAGAGAGTTCGGCAACATTTTACTGTGTCTACAGATAATATTCTGTATCAAATGAAACAAGTGAATTTGGCAACTTTTAAATCCCTGTAAACAACACTGTAGGCACAGTGACACAGTGAGTTACTGAACTCTTAACAGCAGTCACTCTGGGATGCATTCAAGGTCACGACTTCCACAGCAAGTCCAAGCTGCTTTGGTTTAAATTGGGGATTTGAAGTCTGAAAAGTGTTTGATCTCTTGAATGCAGCCCGTGAACAGATGCACAAATAAGGAGAAAATCTGAAATTATTGCTCAGTTGATTGATGTTCATGTGTTAGGAGATCGGAATTTTACTGTCACTGGCTTTGAAGAAGCGTTTTGGGATGTTGATTAAGATTTTTAGGACATTTTGGCTTAAGATTCAGCTGCCTACAACAGCATAAACTGTTGTAAATATTTTCATTCCTCTGGCTAAATGAGATAAACGATCATTGAGATGTCATCTGTGGAGTAAAACTCTGCCAACACAATCACACCCCCAAGGAAAGATTGAATCCAGTTGAGACAGTAGAGTGAGAACATGGTAAAAGGCAAGAAAACAATCCCTGTGTAAAACAAAAAGTCCCATCTTCACCTCCTACGGTTCCCATCCTCTGAAATTGGCACAGATTCTGTTTGACCTCCAGAAGCTTTGTTCAGAAACAAAAGTGCTGCAAAGTAAACATGTCGCCGCCTCCTTATCATAAAAAAATGACAATTAAAAGCTTTTGAATATCAAGAAGTCTGTAAAATCTCCACTGAGGGGAGACGCCAGCCAAGAGTTTAATCCATCTGAAAGTGTTTTTTTTTTGTTTTGTTTTGTTTTGTTTTTTTGCTCCCATTTCCTGTCATGGCTCAAACTCACATGAGTCCAGTCTGTCAGACGAAGTCGACGAGGGTAGTAGTTAGCATTATGAGGGCAGCAGGTAGCAGTCTGAACACTTGAGGCTTCCGTGGGAGTAAAACATGGCCGAGGTCTGACTGAGCCAAGCTACGGCCGATGAAATCTGCACGGAGAAAACATACAAACATGTTTTAAGGTTAGGTTTGGTAATGTCAAGTGAAATATCTCAACTAAAACCTCAGCTGTATTTTGGGTGTTATGCTAACATGCTAAATGTTGGTGTACGGCTCCTTTATATTGAATTAAATCAGTTGTAGTAGCTCATTGGTGGCTCTGCTGCCATTTTGCCACCAGTCACAGGGTCTTACCTGGTCAGATGACGGCTCGACTCATGCACCTCCATCTCTGTGCTTTTGAACTCGTTTAACTCCTTTCTTATGGCGGCCTGAGCAACACACAAATTAACACATATTTACATACAGCGTGTGCATACAGACGACTTGAATCCAGAGTGAATCGAGTCTTTAGCTTTAAGCTAACCTTATCAGCAGCTGTTAGCCGCGTCCATGGCTTGTCTGCTCTCCTGTCGTAGTCCTGAGCCTCTGCGACCTCCACATAGTCACTGAAGCGGATGAGGATCTTTGCCTCCCTCAGCTCCTCGACTGTCGGCCTCTGGCTGAGCTACAGGGGGTGGAAGAAGGGAAGGGAGTGACATCCAAGTGTTACTAATTACTACCATGCATGCTGAGACAAGACAACCAGTGTTAGAGGGTCATGTTTGTGACTGGAAATTTAAAACCTTTTAAAATACACCGTCCCACTTTGCCCTTGGTATCACTACCATACGTGTGTTTTGTCCTGTGGAGAACTAAATATTCATACAACCCTGACAAACTAAATATTGTTTGAAAGCTCTAAGTATCCCGACCCTATGAGTGTCAGATTTGTGGTTAAGTGTTTTCCACTCAAAGGGTCTTATTACAGGCTGTATATTGCCTTTCTTACGCCATAAAAAAGGCAAGGAAAAACAACAAAAAGTATATTCCTACCATGTTTGTGCCTCTGCAAATCCTTTATACTCACTCTGACTCTTTGGTTGTAAAACTTTAGTTATCTTTGAATAGAGCCCAGACTTATGACCGTAATCATCAGGGTTGAACTGGAACCTTTTTATTTTGGGTACATTATTTTCAAGCTTGTGCACAAAAATATGGGTCTAGTAACAAAATCTGTCTCTGGATTTGGATCTGCATTGAAGTCATGTATTTCCTGTACGTTATGATTGTCTTTAATTGCCTTAAACGCCTAAAAATTAGTCACTTTGTTCCTCAGGTCATGACCTCATTTCCCACCAAAGTCTATTCATATTTTAGTTGTTTTAAAAAATATTCTCAGACATGAAACTAGAGGAAAAAGTGATTAAATTTTAAAATGGATTATGCTTAAATTATGTTTAAAGGACTAGGTGTACAAATAAATATAAATTAATAAAGAGGTGGTGATGGTTGCTCTGTTTGCTGAACGACAACAGACAATCCTGAGGTCACTGAGATGGAGATGATGATATATACTCAGCTCCAGGTTTTCAGGCCCCATGAGTGTAGTAAATCACACAGAATAAGAGGATGATGCAACAGATAATACGATCATCCTTTCAAAAGAGCTGCAATATGGAGGGTGGCAGCTCCGTCACCACGGCAACCACGTTCATATTTCCAGCTGGAGGTCACGAACTGAACGTCCAAGCGGTGCACACGACGCCGATCTGTCCTCTGATCAAAGACTCTTCGGTCCATCTCTTCTCCGTCTTACCTTTCTGGACAGATGTCTCTTGATCTCCCTCTTCTCCTCCTGCTCCTCCAGATCGTTTCGAGCTTTAGGAAACGACAGAAAAAGAAAAAGGAGGACGGTGATCACACAAAGCGATGATTCATGTTTTTTTTCCTCCTCTCATGATATGCAAAGTGACTTACGTTTGAGTATGTTCCTCTGCTCCAGCTCCTCTGCCGTTGGCCTTTGACTCAACCGCCTGAGAAAAAAAGGGAAAACATCTATTTTAAGGAAACCTATTTTTATATCAGTTTGTTTCGTTTTCGTGTATGTGTGTGTTTTCAGATCATCCTCACTGTGCAAGGCAGAGGTTTAACTCTTGTGGACAGACTGAGCAGACAAGCTGACTGTGCATGTAACATCATTTTTTTATGAGGTTGTATTTTGTGAATTTACAGTGTCTGTGAAGAGGAAAAATGACTCATAATAGCTGAGTAGAAAGATGAGGACAGAGAGAGTACAGAGGTCTTCAGAGATGACTAATATAAATTCACAGTGCATGATTTTCGGGGTAAATGTCTGACTGTCGCATGGCTAAAACTGAACTTCCTCCAGGTAAAACTCACAGTCCTGTGGCGACAACTGAACCTGCTCATTTCACATTTAAAGTCAAAATAATAATTAAGGAGTTTAAACTTTTATCATTCTGCAGTTCTGCATCTGCACATTCTTACTATCCCTCCACTCCAGTTTCTATGTTCCTCCCTTCCACTCGTCCTGTTCCTTCAGCTTTAATCTCTCTCCTTCCCTCAGCTCTGCCTCCTCCCTCCGTTATGACTCATCATCCATCATCTGCTCCCGTCAGCAGCCAGGTCACATCTATCACAGCTCACATGGGTCAAAGCCCGTCGCAGGTGACTGGATCCTGTGTGTGGAGTAATATGTGTGGGTGGCCATCTTGGTTTCTCCTGAGACCAGGACTCAGAGCCAGTATGTGTGCTTGTTTTTTTTTTTAATCCGGTAGCTCACCTGGTCAGTTTGGTGGCTGTTTGTTGTCTGGACTCGAGTCGCTCCTGGTCCGACTGCAGCGGCAGGATGTTTTTCTCCTCCAGCTCCCTCTTGGACGGACGATTACTCAGCTTGATGGCCAGAGAGTCCTTCCGTAAGACCTTCATGGCCAGTGTGCCTGCAGTGAAGGAAAATGGATGTGTCATCTTAGTTATGCAGATTTCTTCTTGTTCTGTTTTTTCCTGTGAAGATGTGAACATAACCTCATCTGAGTTTTTAATGCTCATCTCTCCTCTTTTTATATATTATGTGTACATTGCTCCTGCAACATAAATAAACACAGTATATACATATGTGCTGCTTCTGAGATAAATAATTCACGTGTCTGATTGCAAACTGTGCATATAGAGACACATACACATAATAAAAATGACTTATGCGTTTGCACACACTTCATAAATATGTATTACGATTAACAGCAAAGGGCGACTGTTAGATGACGCTGGAGACCCAGTTCTGGTGACACGATGAGCACAAACGCTTAAACCCCAACAGACACCTACTTGTAAACAGTGTGTCATCCTCATCTTCCTCCTCGTCTTCCTCCTCCTCCTCCTCGTCTTCTTCCTCCTCCTCCTCCTCCTCCTCCTCGTCCTCGTCCTTGTACATCCCCGGCAGGTCCTCGTAGTCGGCCTCGTTGGGGAGGTTCTCCTTGTCGTCGTCGCACTCGATCATCACCGTGGGAACCGCGTGCATCATGGAGCTGCGGGGGTGAGGACAGTGGGAGTAGGGGGTCAAAGGTCAGAGGCGTGCGCTCATTGTCGCGAGAACTGGGCTTAAGTCGTGAAATAACAGGAGAACGTACAATCTGAACCATCAGGAAGAGAACAATAAAAACTCTGTGAAGTGAAATAAAACAGGTAGATTTCCCAACAACCACATCAGGGAGCCTCTCTGTTAACACCAGCTGCGTAGAGCAGAGCCTGGCCCTGTGGAAAATGAATCCTCAGACAGGAAACCAATCACATTGATGGATGTGGAGGTGGGAGCGAGTGGAGAAGAGGGGATGCAACCAATATGCTTTCATTAGCAGACCAGGACACTTTTTGTCAATGACACCACATTTTCTTATTGTGCTTTTGTATGTAATTCATTCCGTCTTTTATCTGGACTCTGAGTGTGTAATAAAGCACTGATTCTTTTTTCCCATCATGCAGAGTGTGGACAAACAGGCAGGTGGACAGTGGAGAGGACACAGCACAACTCCAGGAGGAATAAAATCAAGTTAAAATTAGAAACTGAGCTGTCTGACCTCTGAGTGAGGAGAAAACACTTAGATAGCACCTTGAGCTCTGAGAACTCGTGACTGCCCTTATTCAGTATATCTGGACCGGTTATCTGTGGTTCCCAACCTTTTCAACATGTCTGCTTGCAGCCTGTTTTCTCCAGTTGTAGTAGCTCAACTCCTGTTTTAATGATTTTTAAAGGTAGAATTATGGAGTAATTTACAGGAGAACAAGGCAAAGATGTTTCTAATGAGTTAGTGACTCCTCAGATTTGTCTTGTGACCCCTTTCAAACCACTGAATTGAAGGATTAATGCAAAAATAACTCATTAATAGATAGAAAACAACAGTTAGCTGCAGCTGTTTTAAAATGTTTTGGACCAGTTATAACTCTCAGCCTTTCACAACCTGCTTTGTCAGAGATTTATCATTTTTAAACTCAACTAAAAGATCAGATTTCCCTTTATATTTTGTAAAACTTCTTTCTTGAGTGAAATAAACAATTTAAACCTGTAGATAAGAAATGCTCTGTGACCAATCTGTAGTTTGGGTCTGGTTCTCACCTCTCAAACCTCTGCATGGTGAGGGCCAGGGTCTTGTTGAGCTCCTCGATGATCCGGCTGGGCGGGTGGAGAGGAACGGGCAGTGTCCCGTACTGCAGCGAGTGCCCGCCCATTGGAGCATGGCTGGGAGGGGCGGGGCACTTCTGGAAGGCGAGCGAAGAGGGCTCCATGCTCCCTGCAGGTACGGAGATCATGAGCTTCTTTGGAGGTAGAGGAGGAGATAGCTTCACCGACATACATGGCAACTTCACCGGGGCTCCGTCTGCAACGAGGGGGAGGACGGCGAGGGATTAGACGAGAGTCAGAAATGCAACTGTGGACGTGCAGGGTGTCGAACGCACCTGTAATGTGATTCGGTAGCCTGGTGAAGGGTTTGGGTGGTAGCGCAGGAGGTTGTTTGTGTAGCGTTGGAGGTCTGGAGAGTGTCGATTCAGCGCCGTCAACTGGATACACAGTGGACTTTTTCGGGGGCGGAGCCTGGCTGGATTTCTGGGCGTGGTCCTGTTGACACGCACCGTCACCGGGCATCTGAAACTCCAGTGAACCTGAGGAGAAAAGGCGATGAGATAAAACAGTCGCAACGAGAGATGAGAGATGAGACGACGGTGATGCTGAGGCTCTGCTGCCTACCTACAGCTGCAGCTGCTCCTTCCATCAGCTCAGTACCTTCAGACTCTGACAGGCTGGAGCCGAGCACCGGAGAACGTCCGTTCTCCATCTTCACCTCCTCCCGTACGACTGGGGACGTGCCTTCTGCAGAGGAAGACGAAGAGGAGGAAGAGAGAATCAAGAACAGCAAATAAAAAGACAGAGGAGTTTTGTTTTGCAGTTTCCTGTTATACAATAAAACTGGATCAGGCAGCAGATCACTGTAGTTTGGTGCTGGTAGTGCTAAACCAGTTACTCAATTAATCAACTAAACCTTTGACCTGTGACCACCAAAATCTACTCCGTTCATCTTTCAGTCCAAATGAACATTTGCACCGAATTTGAGGACATTTCCTCAAGGCGTCACTGAGATATCACGTTCACAAGAAGGAGACTAAACGATTAATCAAAATGCTGATTGACAGATTATTTCATAGCAAATATAACCAGCCTTTGCAGCTCTAACTGTAAGTACCGCTACTTTATCAAGATACCAAATTTCTACAGATTTTGATTTTTAAAAAGTAAAACAAAAACAAATGTATTTTAGAAGCTGCTTAATGCACAACTCCAAGTCTGAGAACAACACGCTCTTCCAACAAGACAAGACTGAGAAACGAGGGCTACAACTAATGATTATTGTCTGATTATTACTGATATTACTGATTATTTTCTCTCTTTTATTCGACCCACAGCCCAAAACCTAAAGATATTTGATTTAGAAAAGGATTAAATATTCACATTTCATTTCTGGAACCAGCAAACATTTGGTATTCGTCAATCCACTATATGATTCATTGAGGTCAGAAGAAAACCCCCCAAATTCATACTGTACAATCACTCCCAAAAAATGTATTCCTGTCTAATCAATGAGCCGATTTGTCACCTCATCCATCAACATTTCACATTGTATCGATCACCTGTTTCCTGGAGCCTCACCTTTCTCATAAACCTCCTTCAGCACTCCTTTCTTGATGAGCTCCTCTCTGCTCTGGCGAGTGGACATTTTCCTCTCCAACACTGAGGGGGCAGAAAAGACATGACGTCAAGTAAACAACAGCAGCAGCAGCAGAGAAGTGTCAGGCTGCTCGTGTACTGGACACTGAGAGCGTTATTAGAGTTGAGGAATGTGTCAGCTGCAGCAGATGTTTGTTTGGACTCGCTGCCTCCATCATTGTTGTTACCCGGTAATAATCTTGTGACTGAGGCTTTGAGCCGTGCACAGACTTCACCACCAGCTGCTGTTTTCTCTGAGGGAGCAGAGAGTTCGGCTGCAGTCAGGACACGCTCTGCTCCTCGCAGGTCGGTTACACCTGCTGTTATTCAGACTGTTTTCCAGCTTTTATTCTTCTACTTTGCTAATTACTTTATTCTTGTGACACAGTTTCCTGATGAGGATCATTACAGTTTAATCTAATCTCTCCAGATTCATGCTGGAGTAGTTTTAAAGTCAAATCAGCTGGATGCAGCCAATTATACAAAGACCGAGGGTTAATAAGAAGAACAACATGAGGAAACAACATCAGGACATTTTGTAAGATCCTGTTCTGCCTGGGAGCAGAGACAGCAACCTATATATAACCATAAATGTGTGCTATTAAAACCGAAGCATGCTCCAGACAGTTGTTTTTACATTTTATGGCCCAATAAGAAAGATTTGAGTGGTGGCCTGTAGGACATATATTACAACAGAAGAAGTAAACAAAGATTGTCATCAAAGACAGATACTACAGGTGGTGTTTTTACTCTTTTTTCCACAACGCACAGAAAGAAAATAGAGATGTTTTCTGTTTTTGATCAATAAAATGTTTATAAGTTTCATCTATTCTCATATATTTTTTTTATTTTTCTTGCTAGGATCCATATATACAACCCAGTCCCAATAAAAAGCAAATTACTTTTCAAAAAGCTACTTTACTGTCTCTGTAAATTTAACACACCCTGAGATGGCAGGAGTCCAGGGATAACACATGGTGCAGACAACCTGAGCGTACCTGGTGCATATACAGTAAAATGTAAACTGGATGCAGAGAAAGGAGGCAGGAAAAAAAAAAATAATGAAAACTCAAAGTGGTGTGACAGCTGGGAGAGCAGCTTGGCTGTGGGAAGCCTCTCCTCAGCCCTCTGCTCTGTGTTTGTGTCTCTCACTGAGAACAGGATGTGGAATGATTCAGCCAGCTGAGAAGAAACAAAAACAACAACAACAACAACAACAGCCTTCACTTCTCCATCCAAAAATCAAGCGCTGTCTTCTGTTTCACAGCTTACTACTCGGCGCATATTGTGGCTCTGAACCAGACATATGCACAGATTCATCCGCCATCTTCCTCAGATACCGAGGCCGACGTTGCTGTGCAGGATGAGTTAATTCGCTGTTAAAGAGACAACACAGCGGTGCGCTGACAGTCACCATTTAAAGCTAATTTGTTGCTGCGGTGAACATTAATTATCGACTCTTCCGCAGCTGTTGTGTTTGCATCTCTGATGAACACTGTAATTAACAGCTTTTAGCCGACTGAGTGTAATAAATATAAATTGTGTAAATTAGCCTTTCAGTTGTATTTTTACACAGGATCTTGATTCTTTCTTCTTTTTCTTTTCTTTTTTTGAATCTTCTGTGAATACGTCCCCTATATTTGTACATTTATTTGTCTTTTTTTCATTTTCTTTGCTCATTTTTTGAAGTTATTTTTAGTAAACTGTCAAACTTTTTGCATCACTTCCACAGGTGTGATGCTGCATTCAGGGGCTAATAGGAATGTCCAAGATCAAGGATTTCTATCCAGCTAAAAGGCTTCTCACAAAATCAAACCCTGAAGACAAACAAACCATAGCAGAGGCTTTTGAAAGTTGAGGATTGCAAGATTAACTCACAACTTAGGGAAGTTCTGACACTGACGTTCATGGCGTTGTACTTGTTTGTTTCACATCAAAAAAGGAAACAGTTTTCTTTCCAATCTCCACACAGCCAGCCGTGTTGGCCACTAAAACAACTGAAGACCGGGAGCTCAAAGTTACAGAAGTTTAACCGAGGCAAACTTCCCGATCCTGATGATAAAGAGAGACGGTGGAGGAGCAGGGTCTCTGAAGCTTTTCAACCATCCAAACAGCACCTCTGACGAAGCAAACTGTTATCTTCAGTTTAAGAAAAAGATCAAACATATGGTTCATAATTTAGGTCTAATGATAAAGGTTTGATTAGGTTTGTATCTTCTACTAATCTAATCCACTTTTCCAGCCTTACATAACCAGAATCATACATGGATCTGTGCTGCAGCGCCTATATCAGCCCCTGCTCTGCAGCACAGCACCTCTGTGCCCCCTGTTCATCAATGCTACTGTTGCTATGTGCAACAGGGAGACATTTATCTGCTGTCAGAGATGAGGCAGGTTACCACAGGGAAGGAGGGAGGAGGGAGCTGGGGAACTGGTTGCTAATGGAGGTGTTGTGTCGACAGTGTTTTGGTTCCCACCTGCAGAGGTCTGCTTGAACTTCTCGCTCTTCTTCTTCCTCCACTTCCAGGGTTTAAACAGGCGTCCCAGGGTGGCAAATTTGCTCCGCCGGCGGATGGGAGGCGTGTGAGTGCCGGGTACCAGCGAATCAGAGCGCATCGCCGCCAACCTCTCTACCTCCTCGGCTGGAAAACAGAAAGAGAACAACAAGGTCATTAAATAAAACGCAGGAAAACAAGACTTTGATAAATATGTTTTTCACCTGGAGGACGCTGTTTTTCTTCTTTCATCCGCAGCACAATAATAGGACAGATATTTAGATGTTTATCTGCAGCTTTTTCCACCTAACGTGAGTACAGAGCTGTAACAATCAGCTGATTAATTGATTAGGCAATTAACCAATCAGCAGCAGCAACTAATTCCATAACCAATGAATCATTTACGTAATATTTTTGAGGAAAAATGCTGGACTATTTTTCGCCAATTTATGAATCGAGAAAATATTCTACAGATTTATCGATAATGAAAATAACCAGCTGAAGCACAGCCCTAGATGTCACCTGTAAATTTCACTTATCACATATTTAATGAGAAGAATCGATTCCAACTTAAACTAACTTAATCTTTTTTATATATTATACATTTTTCTGCAGTTACAGGTAATTTTTTTTCTAAATTACATGGCTTGTTAGTTATTAATATGCTATGTTTAATTGCTTTGGACATTAATTTCTAAGTCAGGTAGAGCTTAAATGTTCCATTATCATACTCCATATTTACAACAATAGTTAAAAATCCACACTTAGGGAAAACAGATGATCACTTGTGTCTGATTCAAACGTCAAGAGACAAGATCTCCCAGGGGTCTGTGCATAATCAAGTCAGGTAAAGCTTATTTGGATCCATCAGCAGAAACCTCATGCAACAAGAGAAGAAGAAAAAGAAGAAGAAGAAGAAGAACCTCCTGACAGAGAGGAACTGAATATAACAGAATGTAAATAAGAAGTGTTGCAGTTTCAAGCAGAGTCTCTCCCTCCTCCACTGTTTCCATTCACTCTCTGACTCTGAGCTGTAATTCCCCTCGGCCCCCACGGGGAGCTGTTTGAAAGTAATCGCGCTGGAGGCCGTTCTATACGGCGTGCATTTGAAATTACTCTTTTCCCCATTACGCACAACATCCTGCTGCATGAGACAAACTCTACACAACGAGGGCATGAGGCGCGGGAAGCCAACATTTCTCCAGGCAGCAGTGGATGTAAACAAACACAAGCTCCAGCAGACACACATTTACAAACAGAGGGAGAGAAAAATGTACATGTGAAACACTTAACTCTAAACAGACAGATCAGAGTCGCTGCAGATACCGTAGTAGCATATTGAAAGACAAAACACAGCGATAGATAATGACTAGAAAACACTGCTGGGAACTGTATCAATATTCTGGATTTTCTGAAAATAACTTAACCCCGTCAGGAGAATTTCAGATACTGGAAAAGGATCTAAATTTGCTGTTGCAGAGACAGTAAACACACAATCAAATACACAAAGATGACTGAGAGTTGATATATTCAAGTGTGATCTTAATTTCTACAAAACTTTGCCAATTGTATGAAACATTTTTTTTTTAATTTGCTGTTTTTAGTCTTATCCAAATACTTCAAGTCCCAAATTTGCCTACCAGGAGCTTCTTTATGTCTACAATTTTCTTCAGGGCAGATTGGACACTACAGTGGGTCGCTATCGGAAAGTAACAAGACTGGCTAGCTGGTTAGCATGCTAATTTCAGGAGAAAAGGAGTGATGGGACTAGAAGTAAAACAAGAGTTAATGTTGTCTTTGCTTTCCACTTTATGGAGCAGCTCTTGGCGAGTAAAGGAATAAAGTTTGATGCTGAACTTGAGATGTTTCCTCTAGACTGGTGAGTAAACTGCTGTTATGCTAACGTTAGCTATGTAGCGACATCAAAAACTTACAATAGCTCCTTTAAACCAAAGAATTCCCAGGTAAAAGGCCACGTGGCTGTGCTTCTTCCTCGACCAGTGACCAAACCGTCCATTAAGTGTCAGTAAAATCTGTAGTTTTTGAGACATCTTGCTAATTAACAGACGACAACAACCCAACAAACGGGACAAAGACACGACTGCAAACTGAGCCTCAGTCCTTTTTTTGGACCAAAATGCGCCTGTAGCACCAAGTGTTGACAACTGTCAAGTATTTAAAGCTTTGTGAAACTGCTTGCTTTATTCTCCGATCAGACAGTTCCAGATTTACATCAAAATTTTGCCAATTTTAGACCATTTCATTTCGGCAGAACCAAACAAATCGCTGAAAGAGAGCAGAGCCAAAAATAAAACCTGAAAAGGATGTCAGTGGAAAAAACAAAGACTGTACGACTGAAAACCAGTAAGCAGCTGCAGATGGGAGGAGATGTCAGCCTTGAGGTGGCCCTGTCAGTTTAAATCTGTAACAGCTCAGCAGCCACCATCAAGAAACCTTTCAATAACAACATGCAACAACCCCCCCTCTCCCTCCACAGCTGCCCCAGTGGACAACACTTTGAGTCTGTGGTTGTTCAGTGTAGCACCCAGGTGTGAAAGTCAAAGAGCTCACGGAAAAAAACTTCCCTGCACGAAGAAAAGTTTCTCTCTGTGCAAAATCGACACCAACAACAGTAACATGACTTTTTTCAACAGCAGTAGAAAGTAGTACATTTATACAAGTACTGTACAAAAATGAAGTACTTGACTCTTCTTTTCATTCCACTTTATACTTCTACACCAACTACCATCCACAGGGAGACGTTGTACTTTTACTCCACTACAAATACTGGAAAGCTTCAGTTATTGGCTACTTTACAGGTTACTTTTTTTACATATAAAATATATATATTAATGTATAAAATACGTTGCTACATACAAGTGGAGCTGAAACAATGAGTCCATTAACAGATCGATCATTTGACAATTAATTGGCATTTATTTTGATCATGTTTTGCAACCAAAATTTCACTGTTCCAGCTGCTTTTCCTTCCAATCATTGAAATAATTTGAATTTATCTTAAATAATTTTAAGGTTTGGACTGTTGGTTCAATAAAGGAGTCACTTTACGCTCCAGGTAATCTGCATTTTTAGAATCTTAAACAATAGTTAGTTGTAGCTCCTTAACCAACTACAGCAGTAAAATGTTGCTGCTTTTGATACTTTAAATACATGTTCCTGACTATACTTGCATACTTTTACTCAAGTAACACTTCCAATTAAGGGCTTTTAGTTGTAAGAGTATTTTTACAGCATGGTATTAGTACTTTTTACCCAAGATAAGGATCTAAACACTTATTCCACCTCTGCTTTTGACTGTAAACACAAGGAAGGTGAAGAGAAACTCTTTTATTCCTGAGGTGAACTGTCCCATTAATTAGTTACATCCTGGTTTTGAGGGCTCCTTTGTGTCCCTGTAAAAAAACAAAATATAGGTGTCCTGTCCCTGATGTTACTGACTGTGTGAGTCAGAGGGCTCAGACTCACACTGCAGGGCGACATTCTTTCAGTCTGACCCCGGGTCTGACTCACTCCACAACAACAACAACAACAACAACTCACAGCAGACAAACAACAAGAGGAGATGATGCTACCAGAGCCGAAGCCGCTCACTCTATTATCTGACTAATCCAGGTTCTTGGGTCCAGTCCTGTTTTTGGTCTCATTATTGGGAACAAGCTTTGACTAATCAATACTGAAAATGGAGGAGGAGTAATAACACTGGAAACTGTTTTTCAATACGAGCAGCATCGATTACCGAGAGAATCAGAATGGGAGTTAGAGCTGAAACGATCAATTTTGGAATTAATGGGGAATAATTTTGATAAATGATTTGTTTAACTCCCTCTCCTCTGGTTCTAGCTTCTCACATGTTGAGATCAGCTTTGTTTTGTTTTGTTTTTGTCACTGTAAACTGAATATTTAGGTCAAAGAATGATATCTGAAGACATCATCTGACATTTTTCACATTTTTCAGACTAAATATCTCACTGAAAAAAAACCCTCTGATAAAAATTACCAGGGTTGCAAGTTAAAATCATATTTAGTATTGATTAATCTGCCACTTATTTTCTCAATTAGTTGATTAATCACTATAAAATGGTGAAAAAAACATTATAATTCAAGGTGATGCCTTCAAATGTCTTGTTTGAACAGTTTAAAAACCCAAAAATATTGAATTTACGATCATATATTCTCACATTTCAGGGGCTGCAATTATCAAACATTTTTAATTTTTGCGTAAAAAGAAGATAAAAATGGTTGCTGATTAATTTTCTGCCAATCTACTAATTGATTAAATGACTAATCACTGTAGGTCTATAAATAAATACTAGTTTTAACCCCAGTTAAGTTCTTAGATGACATTTACATCAAAGCTGTAAAGGATCATAAATAATCTTCTGCATAACTGTATTGATCTGAGGCTGGATAAGAAAACTGGAGGGAGATTTTCAAATTAAATCAAGTGATTGATCAGGGGCAGAGCTGCCGCAGATGCTCTGAGTGTTAATAATACACTGAATAAGGTTCATTTGGTCGAGGGAAGCCCCTGGATTGTTTGAGGATAATAGTACAGTGTTTTTTCAGAAGTGGACCGAGGAACCAAAGCTGCAAAAAGGGAAGCAAAACTAAACAAAACCATCGGAAAACTGAATGTGAAATCATGCAGCTCCGCTTTATCTCAGCTAAAATCACACAGACACCAAGCCAAAGGAATATACAGTAAATATAGTTAATACTATAAAGCATTAAGGAGCTGATCTGAGAGCTGCTGTAGGGAGGAAGATTCCCCCCCCGGCAGGCAGGGAGCGGTCACTAACAGATGATGATAATCATTTAAAAACTGAGGAGTAAAACCTCGTCCTCCTGCTGTTCCTCTCTCCCTGCCCCTGTAGTGAACTGAACCGTCTCCTCTCACCGTCCAGCGGCTCTGATCCCCGGCAGTTGCTGCAGATGTGTTTGATCTCCTTGCCGATCTGGCAGTGGATCATGAACGGCATGTTGTTGTTGTTTGCGGCGGGCTGATGCTGCTGCGGCGGCGGCTGCTGCTGCTGAGCTTCGCCCGAGCTGTTGCGGGACTTCATCCTGGTCAGGCAGAAGGCTCTCCTCCTCTTCCTCGGTTTCCGCTCCTCGGACGGTGCCGGGGCCGGTAAGGATCCAGACCCGGACCCGGTCCATGAACGCATCACGTCGCCTCCACGGCCCGCCATGTTTGAGCTGGTCTGCAGGGATAGACCCTCTCGCCCTCTGCTCCGGTGGAGAGGGGGTTTCAAACGGTTTGCAGCTCAGTCCACTACTCACAAAGCAGCTATAATAAAACCCCGAACTTCCGGTCACAACTTACAAAATAAAAGTCTCGTGAATATTTCGAAGAACTGCAAAAAACAAGCCATAACATCTATTTAGGCAGAAATGTGCTGTGTTCTTACGTGTGCTACCGTATCCTCTTCAACAGAGACATAGAGAGAGTAGAAAAGAATAGAGCTTGACTTTTTCCTCAGCTTTAACTTAAATGTCTTCACTGGCAACTTGTCCTGCACCCAGCCAGGTGAAACCACGAACACACACATTTAAACATGATATAAAACATAATAAAAACACATAAAACTGCACAAGTGAGACCACACTGCCTGTAACAAACTGAACAGTTACTATAATCACGTTATTTTTTGTTAAAGTTATTAAACCCAAACCTAAAAATGTACATAATTCAGCCTGTTGCTGTTTCAAAAAGTCAGTCAAGTGAAATATAAATTAAACTCTGCCGTAAATTTCTAAACGTGTTACAGTTCAATTCATAAGTGGTCTGAAAATAAAAACATAATATAACTGCCATTTTACTTTATTTGCACAAACTTATGTACCAAAAACTATTTTACACATAACTGAACGGTGTCGTTAGCTTGCTTTAATTTATTTTGAAGAGAATCCTGGTTTCCGGCCAAAGTATCTTTTTTCGACGGTTACTCGACACTTCTCGACTCCTCCACAGATTCAGCCAATCACGGCTCTCTGTTGCGGGTTGGACTCACGGTGGCAGCCAATCAGATTCAAGCACCGGGAGATTTAGAACTTTGAGAGATTTTAAATGACCGGGATACAAACGATTAAACAATTTAAGATTAAAAACTAATAATTAGACTAAACCAGAGAGCGAGTCTGTAATTAGAGCTTTTATTTGAACATTTTTATTGTATTACAAGCTATTCTTTTAAGTTTCTGTTTTTTATGTGTATGCAAATATTAAGTTCCCATCATTATTCATTTTATAAACCAGTTTGTTATATAGAATTTAACAAAACAAAGACAGAAAGTACTTTATCGCAGTTTACCAGTAAATTACATACATAACCTCTTTTTAATCTTAAACAATTTATTTGCTTGTTTCAACCATTTCTGTTTGTATTGTCTTATCTAGAAATCCAATTTTTTTTAAAAAATTGGCACTTTGCATTGGCTTGTGTCTGATTGGTGCTGTATAAATATAATGTAACATAAATGTATAATATTAAATTAATAACAAATGAGATTCAAAACAGGACAGATTAAAAGGAACTATGTTGAATTAACAGAAGAAAAACATTTAATGCCATTTAATTCACTATTAGCACTGGTTGTGGATCTGACTGAGGGTAAAGCTAAGTAATATAACATAATAATAGTAATAATAATAATAGTGCAAGTTCACAGTGAGTCTGGAAAATAATCAATAGGATCTTAACATCAATCCTGGAAGTGAGTGGAGCCAAGCCAAGACAGGCGTAATATGTCTGACAGCTGTGTTGTTGTACTCACTATCATCTGAGGAAGCTGTAGCTGAGCTGAGATAGAAACTACAAGAAAAGACGATTCAAAAGACAGAAACAAGCTAAATTTGGAAAGTCTCTGAAGATGGAAAAGGCACAGAGACATATGGTTCTGTTCTGTGGAGGTCACAACCTGTAGTTACAGACCTCCATCAGCAGGTGGAGCTCACTTACAAGAGACGTGGATGAAATGAATCCATGTCTCTGAAAACAGTGACAGACTCTGAGCTGCAGGGTGCAGACTGGTCAGGAGGAGTCGTCTGTAATCACAACCACCTCTCCCTGTTTTCTCCATCGTGTTACGACACCGAGCGCAGACAAAGGTTTAGACGAGTGTTTGACCGATTACACTTGTGTACAGTCTCATTTCACTCCTGTACACAGTGTGTTTGTTGGTGTTCATGTATTTTGTGTAACACTAAGATCAAAAGCTGCTTTTTCCTCGCTGCATATGATGACTCATGGAGGCTTTTCAGATTCAAAGTACAAGCTTGTGTATCATAAGATCAAAGGGGAACAGTTAAGTGAACAAGCCTCCCGTCTGGAACGAGCTCTCCTCGCCCTTCGATTAAGTATCCGGCCTCCAGCTTTTCCTCTCAGTTAAGGGTAAACACATCATCATAAACTGAGAGATTTGCTTCATTTAGTCGCACAACTTCTCTGCAAAGACGACAGTTTAACTCACAACAACGCCTGACTGAGGTGGGGGTTTCGTTCGGTCATGTTCTGATGACTCACCTGAACCGCCGTTTGACTTCTACCTCTAATGAGGAGGAGATCAAAGCTGTGGCAGAGTGAGGCTGATCAATAAATCAATTCGTATCACTCTCTCACACACAAGCCAAGACCTGCGCTAAGTCTCATGTGACTGGAAGACAAGATGGATGCAGGTATGATTCACTTTACATACAGAGGTGACACAGTAGAGCTCTGATTGGTCGAGTATTCAGACGCTGGTTTTGCTTCTATCTCAGCAACCGTTTCATGGATTGGCATGAAATTTGGTGCAGCCATTCATGGTTCCCTGAGGACGAACCCTGATAACTTTGGTGAACCTCTTACTTTTCCTCTAGCGCCATCACCAGGTCAACATTTGACTTTGTCCAGTGCTTTGACTTTTGACGATATCCTATCAAAACTAAAGACATACCCCTCAGCACCTGTTGTACTTTTCATCAGGAAACATACCTGCTAAACATTAGCATGTTAGCAGCAGCAGAGTCCAAGGTGGATACTTTTATTTCAAGCTGAGAAACTGCTGATTCTACATCTACAGTGCAACGTCTTTTTGCATTTTTTCCTCAGAGACTTCCTGAGTCTCCAGAGTAGACGCCCACACACCCTGCTCTGTTTCTAACACTGGTTTTCTGCTGTAAATGTGTCGTCTCCAAGCTCAAACTGAGATGACCCCGGTGATATAATTACGATATTACCAGGGCTTTATTTACTCACACTTGACAAAGATCCTCCAGAGACACAAAAGACAATTACACATATCTTTATAAGTGTTTTCATAGGCTGTGTTTAACTCTTCAAAACTAGCAAACAGATTATGTGTAAAAAAAAATCATCATTTTCCCTTAATATTCAAAGTAATTAAAGACTATAAATGTACAAATACAGTGTATAAACAACTACAGTATGTTCTGAAATGTGGTGTAGATGAGTAGTACTTCAGTCCAGTCTTTAAACAAAGTACTTTAGTTACTGAGGCACTTTCATCCATAGATAGATAGATAGATAGATAGATAGGGAGGCAATAAAAATGGCGGTGTATAATAAATGCAGTAAAAGTTTGATACAGGCAGGCTGTACAGATGGTAGTGCAGCAGTGTGTTCACCTGTCAGAGAGGTGAGGTGCTGTACAGAGTTATGGTGAAGGATAGGAATGATTTCCTGAATCAGATCTTTGTGACAGAGGAGCTGACTGAGTCTGTTAGAAAAACGAGCTCTGCTGTCTCTGCAGCGTGTTGTAGAGAGGATGGGATGGGATGGATCATCCATGATGGAGAGCAGTTTGTTCACTGAGCTCCTGCCTCTCACAGACTTAAGGTTCGGAGGAATGATGGACCTGGTCTTTACGGGTTTTGCCTCTCCTTCATCCATTCATACTCACACACACACTAGAGTAATTCCCCCACGAAGCAGTAACGTGTTATGTACTGTATGTCTGTTTGAATTACTAATGGCTCAGAGTTTGTTTATAAGCTGCACACAATATGATTCATTTAAATGCTGGAGCTGCACTCAGTGCGGTCTTCAACCAGGCAATATCCGACTTTGTTTGTTTACCTGCAACCTGACGAAATCAATAAACATTTCGAGCTGCGAGCTTATTTAAAATAACAATGCTTGCAGTGCAGTCTAATTAGATGAAGATGTTTTTATACAGCACTATACCTCGTTATGTGAATTCAGATTTGAAAAATCAGAAGAGACAGAACAAAAAACGAGGCATCGGTGGGTGTGATTTTTTTTTCAGGCTTCAGATGGGCCTCCCCCCTTTTTTTACCCTGCACAGACGAGGGGCTCAGTGGGGCACAAAGGCTTGGCAGGTTACAGCTCAATGTGCTGCTGACAGTAATGGACTTCATGCCTCAATGTGTCTGACAAGTCGGCAGCGGCTTTCAGATATACGACAAGCCCTGAAACATAGCGCCACACTCTCTAACGGAAATGCACAAACACACACATACATACATGAGAGTCAGCAGCACCTACTTAGACCACAGGTGTTCTTGTCACATCAGAGATGCCAGCGAATCCTCTGTGAGACAGCCTGTGGTCTGTACAGCTGTCAGATTATTTTCTATTTGTGAGAGACTGAGCTCTTTACATCCGTCTCACCATAAACAGTCCTGTCTAACAGCATCTATTTTTCGCCGCCACCAGTCTAAGCATGTATTTTTCACTTACTGCTAGGACTCCACAATACGTCTGTCAGTCAGGACTGCATCAGCAGAGCCTGCTTACAGCCCATAGGGTTTCTTATCGCTGTGCTTTTGTGCTGCGATGGAGATCCACCCGTGCCTCGACTGAAATCGATCTCACCTTGACCTGCCTGAGCTGTGATTCACATCTCCGTGTCGCAGAGACTCCCTGACAACTCTAACGAGATTTCAACTTGGAGCAGAGTGGGAGAATCTCGTTAACTAACTCCTCGAGCATAAGAAAGACGTTGAGGAAAAAAAGCACAGAGCTGCTGAACTTCAGTGTTATACAGTATCTGCTGCTGCAGCTCAGGATGGTCGTAGTTTTGTATGTGATTTGCCAGTTAGTGCCTCTGCAGATGACCATTGATTTTACCATTGTTTTTTATGTCTAAGCTGAAAACTAAAGGTGATTGTGCTCTTGCTGTTGTTGACTTCCAACAGCCTCCTGCAGAGTCACAAAGAGGCCAAATCTGTGCACATCTCACAGTCAATACATCCTTAAAAAACCATTTGTTTTCTCAGTTTTTCCTCTTAATGTTCCACTTTTTATTATGCGGGCTGTTCACTAAATTCAGCTCGTTTTTATAGATGGTCTTTCCCCCTTTCTTCTTCCTGTAAGCCACTTCATAATTTCTGGTTTGAAAAGCCGCATAAAAGCCTGTTTTCTTTTTCAACGTGAAAATCAGCTAAATAAATTAAACTGGTTATCGATCAGGGTGCAGAGGTCAGGCGTCTGGGTCTCTACAGCACTGCATTAACTGGCAAATGAAAATGCCACGATCAATAGCGGCACTGTTGCTGATGCCCTGACTGACGGTGGCCCCTCTGTTAACAGGTCAAACTTGCTTTTAAACCATGCCTTTAAGCTAAATGACTTTAACTAACAGATAAAGCTGCACAGTCACTCCACTTCTAAAGGAAGTGTGTAGAAAGTGTTTGGGGAGAGTATCACAACACACATTTTCTCACTTAACACTAGTAGATTGGCTTAAAGCACATTATGTAGCTGTTATGTAGCTCTCTAACTGAGTGATTGCCAGCTGCTTAAGTGCTGAAATCAGGCCCAGCAAGTTCAAGAGTAAAGCTGACCCGTAGATCAGTTAAAAAGACTTAGAAGTCATTAAAAAACAGCGTTAATCTCCGATTTACAGCCAGGAAACTTTGAAAACATGTGATTTGACAGATGTTGCTCACAAACCTGCAGAGGATTACTGCCAGACTCTGAGTCTTTCAGCTCGCTGTTTTGGATTTTCACCGCTCACATCAACCCAATCTCTCCGGTGAAAAAGCGCTGACATCAGCAGACAAAGTTAGTAACAAGCTGGTGAAGAAAGTGAAACATCAATATTTCTCTCAGGAGTTGGTAGAGACCAAACCGGAGAAATATTTGACATATCGTTTATTTAAATGGATTTTGTTGCTCTGTGTTTGCTTGATATGTAAATACACAACTGTTTTCTAACACGTTCACCATATGAAGTTCATTAAGTTGTGTTTACAGCTTGCTGCAGTGCCCTCAAGTTCTCAGAAACTGCTCACATTTGTTTCATTTTCAATCATTTTTGCACAATTAAACAATATTTAATTGAATCTTAATTCTACTTTTTTCACAGCTTTTCCTTACTCAAATCTAAAGTCAAAGGATGAAAACAGCTGTAAGTGTTTGTGAGTGGCTGGCACCCCACTGTAAAAAATAGTTTCTTTATAACTGAGCCTTTAATTGAGCCATGATTCATCTCTTTCCAGAAAACTAAATAACCTTCCCTCTTCTCCACTGACCCTCCTGTCTATTTCTGAAGACTATCCATTACCCCTGCACATCACCTTCATATCCCATCTGGCATTCTGTCTCCATCAGGCAAAAAAATATTAATCATCCTCTGGCCTTTGATGGTGCCGCTGCTAATTTGGGCCCCAGGAACTGAGGCTACGATCCTGACAGAGATTTAGTGTGTAAAAATGAATGTGCCGCTCGGCTGCTGCAGACAGTAAGGTGGTGAAGACCTACTGTTTGGAGTCTAACACAGACTCCTGCTGCCATTTAATCTCCCATCACTCTGCTCCTGTTACCTCCACTCCCCCACCGGTTCATCTGTCCACCCACTGAACCTCTGATTAAGATGTTGACAGCTGCAGTGCAGCTGAGGAATCACCTTGTCAAGTCTGACGGGGGACACACACTCAGACACTCGCTAAAGCTCTGAGGTGATAGAAGTTAGCAAAGGAAGAGGCTAAACATGCAGTGATTTGTTGATAATTAGCTGGTCGGCAGGAGCACTCCCCACCTCACTGCTCTCCTCAGCTTCACAGCACCGTCTCCTCAGGAGTCAGGTGGTGGTGCACAGAGAGTTTACTTCCTCTGGCATCCAGCGGATTAATCATACAAAAGTCGACAAAATTATGAGCTCTCTGGGGCTACAGAGACATCCGGACACACTGACGTACTGTCTGTCTGGGTGCTCATGACAACACTGTCAAACTGAGATATCATGGGTCACAGCTTTCGTGTTTAAATAAATGACAGGTGAGATTTTATCTGTCACAAAGGCTGGTGTTACTCTATATTCTTCTTCATTAAAACACCAAAATTAGTTAACTGTCTTTTTCTTCAGTACCGTCCCTGCCTCTCAGGCCCTACTGAAGATGTTAATCTTCAAAAACTGCTCACAAATATAAAGTTTCATTTTTGAAAAAAGGCTTTGTAACTTCCTTAAACATTGCACTGTGTGGTTTTTCACAAACATTACTCAAACGAGGAAATAGTGCATTTGTTGGGAACTATTTTCAGCTGCAGATGAATCCACATTTGGTGCTGTGGTGAGTATTTAAGGCAGGAGGATGGAGCTCTGTGGCTCAGAGGTTTAATATATATCAGGTTTGTTATCAGGACACATTCAGTTTTCTTTTTTTCAGGGTATTTTCTGATAATAATTATTATAGAACATCTTTAATCCTTTAAATACTGCAGAATCTGTTCTTTTTCTTGAGGTAAAACCCTCAAAACATTTACAATTTCAAACTCTTTTGATGATAGTTATCACAAGTTTAACCAAAAGTCTCCAGTTTTTCTAAAATGTCTAATTCTGTACACACAGACATAGCACAGTGTGAGCTTCAGTACAAAGTCACACTACACTTTTACAATATCCCAGTACTCTGTTCCCCAGATATTTTCAGCTATCCTGCATCTCATCCAAAATGTTTTGGATTGAAGAGTCTAGAACGAGTGATTTTGTACTAAAATATAGAGATTCAGCTCTTTTTATTTATGGATTATAAGATCGGTTAGAGATTGTAAACAACTGCAGATTCCACTCTGATAAAGGCAGAAAAGCTAAAAACATTTGGTGAATAAAGAATGGTATATTAGTGGAAAGATTTGATTAGCTTCTCTGAAACTAACCCAGGACTGGCGTTACAAGGTTTTCTCACATCAACACAAGCCACTGTATCTGGTTTTGTCTCCTTTGGTCTCATTTTCTTTCTTCGCCTGTCTAGAAATGTGTTGGCATCAACGCGGCAGCAAACACTGGGGAATAGCGTTACAGTAAATAATGTTGCGACGTGACGAGGAAGGACAAAGGAAGCCTGCGAGTTCAAAGGCAACACAGAGTTCAACGTTTCCTCCTCTTCCTACGGTTTCTTTATCTCCTCCTTCTTCTCTCTCTCGCTGCCATTCACTGTTCAAAAAGCTTCAACAACACCCCCCCCCCTCCACCACACTTCTGACTGGACCCGCTATGTGCTGAATTAATACAAAGTGACAGAACAGCAGAGCCTGTAGGAGAGTGTGTGTGTGTGTGTGTTGTGTGTGTGCATCCCTGTAAATGTGTGAATGTGAGACTTGGCATATCACAGAGATATGACTCACCCCTCTCCTCTCCCTCTCTCTGTCTCCTGTATGCAGCTCATCTGTTTTGATAGGTGGCCTTCACCAACACAGACACCACACTAACACTAAAGGAGTGACTGGTGATGTGTCTTGGATTTGGTTGTGTGTGTTTTTTTATTTGCCTGAGGAGAACTCAGGCAGCAAACCCCCTCATCCCACCCTCAGCTGAAGGGCCCAGGGATGAACAACGCGAGGGGGCACACTTAAAACAACCACAGGGGGCGATAAATATCAAAGAGACGCTTGCAGACTGACTGTATGACACAGCAGGCAACCAACAGTGAGGGATTAACAACCAGAGATGACATTACTAAACCCACAACACACCTGCACAGCAATAGATCGACAAAAACAATTGGATTTTATGAAGCTGTTACAGTTATTGATATATTTACATAATAAAAAACGGAGAAATAGTGCCAGAAAATAGTTTGGTTTGGTTTGGTCTTGTTTGGTTTTACGAGCAGTGTATAAGCCCCAAGCATTAATTTTACAATGATTTAAATACAGCAAATTCTTAAATATCAGAAGCTGTTTATACAATATGCTGAGTCAGGAGAGTTTACTGATGCACAATAACAGCAAATATAAGACAAAAGTAAGTTTTGGAGAGAAATATGTGGCTCAAATACATGTAAAAACACAGCCTGTAAAACATTTAGGTGTTGCTATATCTTTCTGCATATCTGTCAACATACGCGCTGATATGACGCATCTCTGATAAGCTACTATCAGATGATAATATCATCCCAGAGATAAATTTCCTGCCAGACTGTACAGAAGTGACTGGAAAAGATGTTTGGCAACATGTTTTTTGACAGATGTTTTAGCCTGTAAACACTCTGCTGTGGTTCCTGCCATCTGCTTCAAGAAACCAACAAAGATAATGGAAAGCACCGAATTCACCCTCTTAAAATCTTATGGGACTCTGTGGCAGAATTTCCAGTGTAACTACAATACAGTTATACTTGATGATGGCAGAAAACACTGATCGACCCTGAGCTAACATCATCAACTCTCTGTAAATACTGCACCTCCAACAATCATCCAGCAGGGTGCTCAAAACTCATCCGTATGTACTACGGATCTCTGGTACTGTTGATTTAACTAAGTTGATTAACTAATGATCATATATGAAATTTATTAGGAAAGATTAGTTCTCTAAGTAAAATCCTCTTTGCTGCGAGGATTCTTTGAGATTTCCCTCAATGAACAAAGTCCTTTCTGTCAAATCTAACTTGATATAAATGGCCAGTTTCTTGACATATGTGTCTGTGACTGAAAAAGCTCTTAGTAAATGTATGAAGAATGGGATTTGTAGACAATTGGAGAGAACCAGGAGTAGACAAATAGGATGGAGGGAAAGTGGGTAAAGCCAAAGGACAAATAACAAAGCTTCTTTTCAACATACTCCAAGTATTACAAGCCAAATTTATCACCAACCACTAATTACCAACTCTTATTTCAATAAAGACCATATGATTAAACTGAGAATGCCTACAATCCATGACATCAACCAACCAGTCAGCACAAAGTCAAGTCTAGAGCTGCAACTAATATATTATTCCCTATACGTCTATTAATTGTCAGAAAATCGTGAAAAATGTCCAGGATTCTCTGTTAAAGCCCTTGGTGACACGTCCAGTTCACTTCTTGTGTTCGATTAACATTTGGAAACTGAAGGAAAGACACTTCATGGTGATTAAAAACAAAGACAAGGAGACTGAGAGGCAGCAACAAGGGAATGTTTGGTATTTTAGCTTGAAAGATGATGTAAATGATTATCAAAAATGACGGAAATTGGATTATCAACCAATCGTTTCAGTATAGAAGTCTTTACCCAACCAAAAATATAAAGCACCCAGCCCTCATGACAATGTACAAATATCCGAGGGCGTTTTCCTTCCACACCTCTATATCCTCCTGTACTAACGTCACACCAGCTGAGAGACCTTCCCACTATCTTCATTGTCAACTTAACTCTGAGTCATACGTCCTCCTTGGCTCAGGTTTTCTCTCTTTGCACAACAGCTAGCCTGTCCGAGCTGAAAAGACGAACCCACGTGCCAGCGGATGAAGGGTGAGGGGTGTTTGTGTGTTTGGAGGGGAGGCAGTGGAAGAACTCCTCTGCATTTAAAGCCCTCACACTTCCTCCCCCGGTGCTTTTTGTATTCTGCCCAGGTACATCTGGCACTCTAGGCTGCTCAAGGCCTGGCTAATGTATGCAGACGGTGATGTTGACATACATGCCTTAGACGCAGACTAAGGAGTATTACTCAGATAGTGGGAAGTAGTTTGCGTGTACAACGTTCCCACCATATCCTATGGACGATAGCCAACTCTGGTTCTTTCTCACTGTGCCAGTCGTTACGGTGCTACAATTTAAAAGCCTCCATCCTGCCATCCTGTCCTCCTCCACCTCCTTCAACTCTTCCTGCTCCTCCACCTCCTCTCATTTAAGCCCTCTCTGTCTCAGTCTTTCATTCAGGTCTGTGTTAGTGCCCTCTCTGTCTGAATGAGAGCGTGGTAATGCCTGCATATTGGTCTTTGTGAGAAGGGCTAAGCTCTAACCAGGCTGACCTGGATTTACATCGCTGGAGCAGAGCTGTGCTGCCTGGGAACTCGAGACGATGAAGCACAGCAGAAATGCCAAGAGACAGGCTTTGAAACGAGTCTGGTCTAAGAAATGGGCATATAAATAGAAAACAATAAAACAATTGCCCACTTACTGTCGCAGTTCTTGGGTTATTCTCTTTTACTTCCCCAAAACACACCAGACTCACTGGTACTGGTACAAATCTAATTTTGCTCTGACCAATCATTGCTCAAACCCACAGATATCTAACAAGAATCTGTCTGTCTGTCTTTCAATTTTCTCGACAATCGCCCATCTGACAGACTTCAACTTTACTGGTGTTTTGCTGAGGGCCCAAGAAAGTGCAGTGTCGAGTGTGAAGTTTTTTGGAAGAGTGGTTCATGAGAAAACAGGCGCTGCTTTTCTTCATGTTAGCTGATGAAGAAAAAGACGGAGCCACACTACAACAATTTAAAGCCTGGGCAGCAACAAACTACCAACACACACTACTTTAACTTACAGCTACATTAATTAACAGTTTAGTGACAGTAAGGATAGACAGGATCAGAGATTTTCAGCCTCCTCTTGCTCATTGTTTTGGTTTTACAGCACATTCACTGTTTGGTACAGTCTCACCTTTCTCATCAACCTTGTTTCTAGCAGCAGCAACAGGCAACTGTCTTCACAAACAAGCTCTGAAAAGCCCACTGTGCACTACCTGCCAAGTAGTAAACAGCAGATAGACAGTAGCTACTAGCTGTGGAAGAAATGGGAACAGTTAGCAGCTAAAGAGCTAAAGATATTTTTCAGCAGAGACACCAGAGCCAAAAGTAAAGCAATTTAAATTCATCGTGTGGACACAAATTTACAGTCAACAGTTGCGTTGCTCGGTTTCTCAAGTGTAAGTAGGCAAATGTTTGCCAACTCATTATCCACTGCAACGCTCAAAGTCCATAATACATCAGAGCTGTTTGTCTGTTAAATTGTTCTGGAGTTCATCTGCCACATAATGTAAACAAAGGGGCTGATAAAGCTCTAAATTCTCTTCCAGACAGAAGTATGTCATTTGTCACTGCCTTCCACATCAACGCTAACGTCTTCTGATATAACACTGTGGTTAAAGTTAGGAGAGGTTAGGCTTAGGGCATAAAAACGTCTTGGTTAAAGTTGGAGAACAAACACAGTCATGGTTGAAAGAAGAAGGAAATGAACCATGTTCTCCAACGTCTGAGTCAAACTCTCTGATGACCTAGCGTCAACCTCTGACTTCTTTCCTCCATAATTCTGTAGCACTGACATTAGCTGATTTATTCATGCTTCACAACCAGCTGCTTGGCCACCAGCTGACTAGTATCATCCAATCATATTCAAACAGACGTAGAGTGCAGCAATTATAAACGAATACTTCTCACAGTCACTGTTCTCATATCGTATACTCTCCCCTATGTGCCTGGTTTTTGGTTGTTGAATTAACGTTGATCCACGTCTAATGATCATCTAATGTGATCAGTGAAATCACTGTTGCTGATCAGACATGACACACCACTGGTCATTTCCCATTTGTTCACCCATATTTTCACCCCAACCTCCTGCCATTTTTTGGCACTAATGACACATATTTATATATATATTTTAAATAATAGCTTCAGCGAAGTGTTGAAATGAGCAGATAAAGATATGTGTGTGGTTTTTTTTTTGCCTTTTCTTTCAGATAATTAAAGACAAAATTTGGGTTCAAGAGATAAATAAATGCAACTTTTAGCAGCTTATCATTCTACTTAAACTGCCTCCAATCCATTCAGCAGCAGTGTGATGATTGTGCTCTAACAGCATTAGTGGCCAGTAGAGAAACATGAAACACTGTAGTGAAATCATCCGAGCCTAATTCAGTACTGAACATGGCTGGAGAGGGCCGGGTCCCCAGAGAGCAACACCAAGCCGTCTGGCGAAAGCCTTGGTGATAAACTTGTGTTTACTAAACCCAATGCTCACGTACACTCAGCCTCCCACACACATATGTACCAGACAGGCATGTGTATCAACACAAACACACACACACACACATGCACACTGTGGATATTTGTCACATATGAATGGTGACACATATGAAAGAGAAGAGTGGGCTGGATTTATGCAAAACAACAGCAGCTAAACACACAAACATGAAGTAAATGGGAATTGAGGGAGTGGGTGGGCAGATGGCTTCAGTGGTGACAGAAAAAATGAGATTATACCAAAGCAATTTAGGGGTGAAGGGAGGGGAGAGAGAAAAGGAAGGAAGGAAAACAGGAATGCTTCACGGTTCGAGGGGAAAAGGTGTGAAGGAAAATAATCCCTCTCCTGATATAACTGGCAGTGCCCGCTGGTGTTTCTCTATGATGCCACGCCAGCCTCATGCAGCTGCAGCATGCCCTGCTCCGCTTTCAGCTAATAGCCAGGGAGCAGCGCTGTTATGGCAAGACACAGCAGCCTCCTTCCCACCCCTCCTTCAGATTCAAGCCATGCCCGATGGAGGGGAGACAGAGAGAGGGGCGAGAGAGGGAGCCTGCCACAAAAGCTCCAAGAAAGAATATAGAGGAGGCTCGGCTAATCTGGCTGAGAGGAGATGCTGCGTTTTAATGGAAGACAAAATGGAGAGGAGGATTGTTGAGGGCCAGAGAGAGGGCAGCTGAGAGAGATTATGAGTAGGTGGGTCTGCAAAAACCATGAGTCATAAAGGTCTAAGCAGGCTAAAAGAAGGGGGGGGGGCATATTCCAGAGCGAGCATGTGAGTAATTCCTGATCTCATTAAGATTTATATAAGGCTGGTTTTTCACATACGTTTGTCAGCTTAGCTTGAGGCAAAGAATAAGGATAGCTTCACAATAAAGGCAGATCTACACATTCTGGTTGACAGTTCCTGTGTACACTTGATTTAAAATGATTGCTGACCAAGGCTACATGTCCAGCAGAGCAGTGGTGGGAAAAAAGAGACAATTAAGACAAAGCAGAACAAAAACCAGGCAGGGGAAATTTCTAGAGTTGGCATCTGTCCGAAATGGAAAATATAGGCTGGAGTCTAGCCGAGACTGCCAGGCTATACACACACCATGTGACTGGGATTTGTCACACCGGGCTATTCCGTAGGAGGGTCGAACACAAGCTACTCGGATGCAGTGGCTCATTTAAAAACTAAATAAATAAATAAAGCTCTTGTGTGGATGGTCATTAGTGGAGAAACGCCGATTCCGTGCAAACCCTCCCGGCGGTGTTCGCCTACTCTGCTCGGTGGCATTTTCAGCACCGAGGGGCAGTGGACAGCTCCGCTCTGATGTGATATTAAAGCAGCCTCCCCCGGGGATGGATGCGAGGTGGTGGTGGGGGGTTTCACAGGAGGGAAGGTGCTCCTATTCAAACCTAAAACATGATGAAAATGAGCACAGATCTTGGCTGATGCTCATGATCCAGGCTTCGTGACGGTGTACCGTCGTGTCCATGGCAACAAAGGAAACAATAACTTATCTCCCGGGCTGACAAACCGGGGTTAAGCCCCGCCAACATTTGGCGAGGATTTCGCATGCCGGAGCATCCGTTCCTCACCCTTCTCCTAATGCAATAATAACAACTGCATTTTAAATGAGTGGCCCGCGGCGGCCAAGTTCACACAACATTTCACTGCAGCCGACAATCAAGGCGGAGTCTGGCTGGAGCAACAGCAATCAATCGTCTTATGGGGGTAATTAGGTTTCTCCCATACCTAACCGTGCCTCGCGGACCGCATATCACACGGGTAGCTGGAATAAAAGGAAGCCTGTATGTGGGGAATTCTTCCCAGTGCATGAGTCACTGTGTGGTTACCATCCACCGAGGTGCAGCTGAGCACCACGGGTACCGTCAGACCTGCACAATGAAAGCCCAAAGTCATGCTGATGCGTGGGAACTGTCACTAAACGATGAAGCAATTTCTCTCCCAGCGAGAACCGATTCACTACACTATCCCCCCGCGGAGGCTGCTAATACACCCCAGACATGGAGAGCATCCGTGTCGCTGCCTGCCCGGCTGCCCTACCTGTCTCCAGGTGCAGAGAGATCCTCGCCTCGTTGATGTAAGGCGTGTCACTCTTGGACCGGACCCTCCGGATCGGTCTGCGGTCTACCTCCTCCTCCGGGGCCGCCGCCATGTTCGGCCAGCCGGGCAGCGTCCACTGGCGACCGGCGGGACTGCGAGAGATTCGGCGCCGCAGCAGCCACTCGTGCACCCGCCCGGGCAGACGGTGTGGGACGGAGGGGGGCGGGCTATTGTAATGGTGATGAAGGGTAGGAGGGGAGTGTGAGAGAGAGAGGGGGGAGAGATGGGAGGTTTGATGAGCTACTGTTCCTTTCTTTTCCTGTAAGTCAGCTCCACCTGCTCAAGTTGCAACTCTACGTTAAGGAGGCAACAACCAATGAAAAGCAACAAACCACAATCACATAATTTCATCTCTCCTCTGCAGCTCATGTCCACAGCTTAAATGATTAGTCAGTCACTTATTTAGACAATCAATTAATCAACAACAATTTGGGAAATTGATTAAAATTAGAAATTGCCAAATACTTCCTGGTTCCAGCCTCTAAAATTATATTATTTCTTGTTATTCTCTCTTTTTATATCATTGGAAATTTAACATCTTAAACAAAATAAGCAACTGAAGAAGGACTGGGGGATCTGTGATAGTAAGTCTGACGATCAATAGACATTTTATAAACTAAACAACTTGATTGATTGGAAAATAATAAACACGAAACAATAAGGCAGGAGTGCAACAATGAGTCGCTGTACAGAAAGTTATCAGACCCTTGTTTGGTAATGAAATGAGCCAAATTTTACAACAGTGGCTCCTGCTTCAGAAATGTGCATATTGTTGTGTTTTTATGTCTTGTATAAGGGTTAACTTTATATCTCTGGGTTAAACCCAGAAACACAAGACATCTCAAACTGTCATGGACATTTCTAAATGTTTTATGGAACAAATGATTAATTTATGAGTCATCTAAATAATGCAAATAATCAATCATTTCTGCTACAGTTTACAGATTCACCAGCCTACATTTCAAGGACTATAAATCACTTTTAAGATAAGAACAAAATACATTTAAGACGTGATGATATCACAGATCTCACAGGCATCTTTGCCCCATACCACTTTAAGAAATGTCCAGTTTCTCAGCTCCCCATCATGAAGCACTGATACAGCCCCATGAGATAAGTTTCCTGACAGCACCAGCCAATAAGATAACTTTATGGTTTGACAACACCTGGCAGACTGGCCAATAGAAATGCAATCAGGGTGGGACAAAGGACTCAGTTGGACATGACAGGACTGACTGTGCTCGGGCTGCAGAACCAATCACCAGAAGTTTTCTATTCTCATCACAGGCTTAAAATAAATGTCTTTCATCAGGCAGGCTTCTGCATTTTGACAACAGAATATGGTTATTATCAAAATCCACTGGGTACATCCTGCAGTTGCTTGGATTTTCTTTAAAAAAGCAAACTTTTGTAGGTGAATATTCTCAAGCTAATGTGGTTTCATCAGCCTATATTTATTTCTGCCTTCTTATGTACCGTATTTCAGTCACGATTTCTGTGACTTTGCTACTATAACACTGCAATATCGACTGTGTAATTGGTATTAATAAAGTACTGTATCTCTATTGGTGTGTTTTGATCAGTTCAAACAGTATTATTAGCTTAAAACACCACAGTATACTCTTGTATTGGGGTTGTGCGTTGATTTAATCTAATGCTGGAGAAAGACAATTCAAAAATAAGTGTAAATGGGTTCCCGATTATTTCAGCAACAAGATAACAAATCTAGTGTACAAAAGTTTGGACACCCTTCAGAGTCAGTGCTTTGGAAGATATCAGAGCCTGCAAATGCTTTTTGTTGCGGCTGTGAGCCTGTCTGTTCTTGATTGATGAAATTTCAGCCGCTCTTCCTGCAGATCACTTTAAGTTCTCAGATATTTTTAGGCTGTCCTGCTCACACAGCATGTTTAAGATCCATGCACCACAGATTTTTAGTGATGCCCAGATGAGAGGACTGCTTTTTTGTCCTTATTGCAGAAACCAGACGCTTTTTGCTTTCACTTTCTTGACCGGCTGCTGAATTTTCTAATATTCCCTCTGTCTTTGCAATGCTTCCTGCTACACTGTTTTGCACATCACAGTTAATGTTTAATTTTTTTCCTGCTTTTTTAAGTCTATGAAATAAAAGGTTTGCAGCAGGGGCTGGATTTACTTCTTTTCACTTTAAAAAGATGCAATTTTCCTGAATGTTTGCATGCAACTGCAAAAAGCCTGGTGTGGTGTAAAAGCTCCCTCTGCTGGTCTTTATATATTTTTGAAGGGGGTTGTTATTTACCTCGCTGTTCCTGTTGATAGGCTCGTGTCCTCGCAGGCAAACCAATCCACCACAGCTGCTGAGCTGCTGACTGACGCTCAGTTTCCTGGTCCCTGCAGCTGATGGTCCTGCTGGCTTCGGTCTGACAGGTACTTAACGTCAACAAACCACACATCTAACAAACAGAGGACACAACTCTTCCCTGGAGATATACAACCACGGGCAGGACACGCTGTCTTCACACCGTAACATGCCGCTGCTGTTGCTGCTGCTGAAGCCGCTTCAGTGGCTGTTTTCCTCCGGTATCAGCGCTAGTTAGCCTGTTAGCTTGCTGCTAGCATACCTAACAACAGGCTGCGTTTACTGCTCCTGAGGAAAGTCCATACATGGCTTGTTAGCGTGCAGAAAAAACCTATCGTGACATGACTCTTTTACGCAAGGAATCACACTGAACCCCCCTGGTTCATACCATAAGTAATGATTAGTTATGTAGCAGGCTAGCTTTGTGCTAACTGACATGACCTCTGAGCTTTGTAAAGCCACAGTGACCTTCCTGACAGCCATAAAAATTCACCTCACTGCCAGCATGAACCCAATTTCCGCCTCTCACCTGATCTTTGGCGTCCACATCTTTGACACTTTTAAAGCACCTGTTTTGTAAAAGACTAAATATCGAAGTTTTGAAGGTGTTTTCTTTAAGGCTGCAACAAACATTAAACATCCTTCTGCTGCAAAACAAAACATTTTCCACCATTTCTCCGACGTTGCCGCTTTCTTTGTTCATACGAACAAACATGGCGGCCGGAAGTGACATTTCTGACCTGTTGCACTGTACAAAAGTTTTGGGTTCTTCAGCTGTTTAGATTCCTGTACCATGAGGGAAGCATCTCATCTGTCCTCAATTCATTTACCTGCCAAGTGCCTTGAAAAATGTTTCTGTTTATTGCAGTTTGTGTGGAGTTAATGGATAAAAACCAACCATCCTCACTTTAACTTTAGCACCTTAAGCTTTGCGCAGTACTACCTCCCTGCTTGTTGTGTATTTATTTGAGGTTGGAAGTTGGAAGTCAGTTGTGTTTCCATTGTGAATAGTGTGATATTTTTTTCCCCCAGTTGCAAAAACCTAATGATTGTGCGGCAGCTCACCTGTGGAGCCATACGAAACTCGCACCTGTATGCCCACCTGAGAAAGCCCTGGGGCAGCCAAAGCATGGCCAGACCCAGTTCAGGTAGACTTATTTTTATGCTTCACATTTACATCTTCTTTCTGTCAAAGGAATATGAATGTTTTATGTTATGTATTTGTGTTTCTGTTTATTTTCAGACCTGGCAGCATTCAGGGAGATTTTCTCCAAAGCCAATAATATAGCCATCCTCACCGGAGCAGGAGTGAGTGCCGAGAGTGGAGTCCCTACCTTCAGAGGAGCAGGAGGCTACTGGAGAAAATGGCAAGCACAGGTAGGCACCCACCTGTTTTTTTTACCAGCTGTGATTTTTTTTGGCTCCATATCTATATTGTAGAGTAGCACTCAGTGATTTTAAGGTCAGTTGCTGTTTATATGGAAGCATAAGTCATGTTTTTGGTCTCATTTTATCACAATTTTAACTACTCAACTGTGTATAAGTAGCTAATCATACAGCCACAAGAGGTATTTTTATTCTTTTTTCTCCTGTATTTTAAAGAATTGAGATTAGTCTGTCTGGTTTTTAATGAGATTAACCCCCGGCATATCCGCTGAGGAAATCCTGCAAGGAAGCATATTAAAATTTTCATTTTACAATTCTGAGAGTCGTAAAACAGCGATTATCTTTCAGAATGGAAAACTTTTTGCTGAGAAGGCTTGTAGGAATCTTAACAACTCCTCCTCTCTGCTCTTCTCTGATATGAGAACATGTACCTATCAAGCATCTCAGTCCTGGGAAGTGGACCACCATAATCTGAATTTACCTTTTCAATCTGTGAATTATTGCGCAAACATCTCATCATTCCATTCTGCTCTTTCGTGTTAAAGGAACTTGCCACTCCAGAGGCCTTTGCCAGGAATCCCTCACGTGTCTGGGAGTTTTACCACTACCGCCGTGAGGTCATGCTCACAAAAAATCCCAACCCTGCTCACCTGGCCATCGCTGAGTGCGAGGAGCGACTCTCCAAACAGGGACGAAAGGTTACCGTCATCACTCAGAACATCGACGAGCTCCATCGCCGCGCTGGATCCAAAAACATCCTGGAATTACATGGTAAACAGAAAACAGTGAGGACACCTAATGTCAGCATCGATGAAATAATTGCTGTAATTAATTCTGAACTTGTCTTGTACTCTACTGAGACTCAACAATTTTGATAATTGAGTATTTATAAAAATTACTGCCAAACATTCTCAAGTTCCATGTTCTGAACTTTAAGGATTTGCTGCTTTTCTTAGTTTTATGTGAATGAAAACTGAATATTTTTGGACTTAAGGGAATCGGGATGGCCATTTTTCACTACGTTTTGATAATTTTATATGTGTTCTGAATTAAAAGTCATCCATAATGAAGACAATCATTAATTTCAGTTTCAGTTTTCAGTGTCAGAGTTTTTCAGTTTCTCTTTTGAGGCTATACCTGATTATACCTGATTATTTTCATTTCTGATTGGTCCACTAATAGTTTTTCAGTTGTGGACCAATAGTTTAATCCATTAAATGTCATAAAATTAAGAACTAGAAATAGGAATCACTATAAATTATATGGTTTTAATGGTAAAGAGATACAAATCCAGTCGTTGATTAATTCTCTGTCTTCCAACAGCACTAATCTTCTCACTCATGATGTTTTTGTTGAACCAGGTAGTCTGTTTAAAACTCGCTGTATGAGCTGTGGCGATGAAGCAGCCAATTACAAAAGTCCCATCTGTGCTGCTCTGGAGGGTAAAGGGTAAGCACTTCATGTGTTTTGTGTTTGGTGAATTGCACCGTTTTTTCCTCAACAATATGAAAATGTGTTTCAGGAGATATCGATCGTTTTCATTTGAGCACAAAATGCCAGAGAAAACAGGCTGATTGAGTCTGTCAGATGTCAGGCAGCTAAATAACACCTGATGACACTGTGAGAGAAAACTGTGACTCAAATGAAATGTCAGTTTAAAAGCCACTTTGTTACTTATCTGACATTTAAAATTGATGTTTTTGATAGCTGACAAATGGACCGCTATTAAATTCCATCTTGGCTGCCAGAATAAATTAAGGAAGTCAGGAGCGTACGGACTGTGCTATCAGTAGCTCTGATTGATTCGTCATCATTTAATCAGAATATATAGTAGGTGTTGTAAACTCACTGTTTTCATTAAACCACTAGAAGAAGTACAGCAAGTTCATGCAGATAACTGTTAGAGGATACAATGAAAAGACGAGAGAAATATCAAAAATAAGCACAGACACGAATAAATAAATAAAATTACTGAAAAGGTGAGACTGTCCTCTTATAAAAAACAAGACCATAGGTCGTCTGTGAACCAATCGTGACCCATAGTTACATTTTATTGTTAGGTGACCTTTAGTGGCCATAATAATTACAATGGACGCAAAGGAGGAAGTCAGTGAAGGTCTGAGTGCTCCTATGGGTTGTATCTGAAGGTGGGGACAAATGACCTACAGTATAATATAATTATTAACGTTGGAAGATTTGTTGGAAAAACCAACTGGTTTTCAAGATCAGTTTCCATCTTTTTAATCAATATTTACATGTTTGTAGTGTTTTTTCTACAATATTTTTATAGTTTGTTTAAATTTATTATTGTGTCAAATTCTTGTAGCTGGTGTAGGTAGAGCATAAATATCAGATAGGAACATCAGTATTAAATCACATAAATCGGTAGGAAACATGCTTTGGATTAAGGAATTCCTTCTTCTTTTAACATTGTTTGGTAATGTAGTGTGTATTTGGTGTAAATGCCTTTTTTGTGTGAAATCTAACCTCCCTTTCAAACCACTTCCTCAGAGCTCCAGACCCAAACACACATGACGCCCAGATTCCTGTTCAGCAGCTGCCCAGGTAGAATTACACCCGTGCTCTCTTTTAGTGCTCTGCTCTTTTCAAATGAGGTTATTTGTTTTGACAAAGTGTGTTTGTGTGTGTGTTTCCTGTGTTTCAGGTGTGAGAAGACAGGCTGTCACGGTCTCCTGAGACCAGCTGTGGTTTGGTTTGGAGAGACTCTGGACTCTGACGTCCTCACCAGTGCAGAGAAAGTGTTGGACAGCTGTGACCTCTGCCTCGTGGTGAGTGTGTGTCTGTGTGTGTGCACGACAAAGAGGATTCACGCCCAAAATTAATAAAGGGTGTTAATTAGGACGACGTAGAACAATTATTTTCTTTTTCAATTTAATCTGCAGATTATTATCTCTCATTAAAGCAACATTATGCAGAATTAACCTGCTTCAGAACAGGGAGAATGGAGCCTCTGTCATTCCCACTCTGCTCCCTGAACACCTGTTGTTGCTCTGTAACTTTGGTGGAACAGGTTCAATCTCCCTCTAACTGAGTGATAGTCAGCGGCTTAAACTGTGGGAATCAGGCCCAGCAGGTTCAAGAGTAACGCTGGACTGTAGATCAGTTAAAAAGACTCAGAAGTCATTAAAAGCTGCTCAGACTCTGAGCCCAAAAGTAGTAATTACCACTGGTGGCTGCAGAGGGCGCTGTTGCTCAGTAAAGATGCTTTAGAGGAGCTCTCCAGTGATACAGTATTGCACTTCTATAAAGTTAGTAGACTTGAAAGAGAAAGATCAGAAACAGAATGGTCACAGTAGATGCAGAAGAGTCTTCAAATGTCTTATTTTGTCTGGATATCGCTCAAAAATCCAAAGAGAGTCTGTTTACGATGATATAAAACAGAGAAATCAGCGAGACCTCACATCTGTGAAACAGGAAATAGAGGCCACAGCCAGATTTACTAATGTACTGACCAGTTTTATTACTGTGCTCTTACTCTTTTAGTAGTTTCCAATAGTCAAATTTCTCTCATATCTCTTACAAAACTTTTACAAGAACATACAGAAATGTCTTACTTCTTAATAGTGATAAAACTTTATTCAGTAATTCTACAAATTCTCACTCTGCAGGTTGGCACTTCATCAGTCGTGTACCCAGCGGCCATGTTTGCTCCCCAGGTGGCAGCCAGAGGTGTTCCAGTGGCTGAATTCAACATGGAGGACACACCGGCCACCATGCGCTTCAAGTATGTTTCATTTTCTATCACATACATGTAAAATCTTTATTAAATTATGTCGCAATAAGACTATGTTTCTTTTTATTTTTGCACGCTTTAGGTTCCACTTCCACGGCCCCTGTGGGACCACGTTACCCCCGGCACTGGCACGTCACCAGACTGAACGAGACTGAGTGCGAGTCGATACAGTGGAGGACTTTATTGGTACAAAAACTATTAATAATGGGTTAAATGTAACGAGTACCCAACATCAGTGATGTGGAGATGGGACATAGGGTTCAGGAAAAATAAGAAGAGGCCAACAGATTATAAGACAAAAGGAAAACTTTTTTTTCAAGCTGTCACAAAGATAAAATGTGCAATCAAGAATATATATGACTTTATCATAAACAGTTACACAAACAGAATTTTAGACAGCTTCAGAATGATGGTGTGGCTTATAGATTTCAATAATTTTTCATTTGGATATGTTGAGAAAAATGATTTAACTGCAGTCAGATGATTTTTTAATTTGCTTTAAAATTCAGCATTGTAGTAAATATTGTTTAAATATTGCAAGAATGCCAAATAACACTAATAGTTTGCACTGCCAACACTGAATTTCTGTTAAATTTACTTTGTTAAATGACTAACTATGCTGTTGAAACAGTTAAAAACCACAGTCCACAACCACAGTCAGACTCCCATCACTCCTTCTGCATTATATGTATATCGAGTGTCAGGCAGTAGGGGGCAGTGTTGAGCTGCTGCTGTGGAGGCTGCTACCTTCCAGTTTGGAGGGAAGAAAAGGGGAAAAAAATCCTTCCAAAGGGATCTGTGGGCTCTGCCTGGGATGTGTGGTGTGTTTGTGTCAGTTCAGTGTTGTCAGAATTTATGGGCCGTGACGACGCCTTCCAGAGGCCGTGAGTCAGCTCCGGTTAAACCAGGGAAACCAGTGACTGTGCACCCCCCTCCTCCTGTCATGAGGGAAAGGGTTTTTCTATGTGTCTCCTTCTGAAGGATTTGTTACATGTGTGTGAAGGTTTGGACGTGATTGGAACAGTTTATTGATGTGAAATGACGTCTGGTAAAATAAAGGAATGCTCTTATAAACTGAAGGGTCGTGTGTGTGTTACTGCAGTACAAGGTGGTGATGACAGTAGAGTGTGTATAGATTCTCTGTTACAGGCGATGTTCTGCTTTGGCCGAAGACAGGATTGTGTCTGACACTTCCCCCGCCCCACGCTTCCATCACCACAGCATAAAAACACAGAGTACGCATGTTAAGTCCTGCCCGTCCCAGTCTCTGAAGCATGATATCTCTAACACGTTGAGGGAATGTTTTCAAATTAGACACAAACGTTCACTCAGACTCACAGATGAACTGATTAGAATTTGGTGCACAGAGGTCAAAGGTCAAGGTCAGTGTTATTCTGCAAAAAAAAAAAATACTTTTCTGGCTGTAATTTAACACCATACCTCAGGAAGAGAAGGGGAGATTGTGACCACATACAACAGCAAGACTGTAAGTCTAGTCTGCATGTATTACAGCAAGAAAGCAAAGATGCATGTTTGACCAAATGTTTGGCATGTCACATAGATAAAAAACTAAATTATTAAAAACTAATAACTAACTTAAGGCAGTGATTTCTGGAAAGATTATTGAGTGGCTCAGCTAATTTTAAAAATAGAAATTATGATTTTGTTTAATAAAACATCCACAAATTTGCATATTATGGAGAAAATTAAACACACACACATAGGATTACAAACAGGTATTTTCATTGTTACAATAGTCAGTAAACTACCAGCAGAGATAAGATGACTGCACAGGACACATCTCCCAATAACCTGAGTCAGTTGTAACACCTGAACACCACACGCTGTTGGGAGCTTAAAGTGCTGATAAATGGTTCACACAGTCTGTTCCTGCCACTCTAACTAACAGGAGAATTAATGGGAAATTGAACAAACCTACTGAAACAAAGAGGCCTTTTTTTCCCAACTGTGTCTTAGAACAATAATCATATGACGTACTAAAAAGATTATTGGTCGATGTGATCATTTCTCCAATCCATAACTGGCTGTGCAGAGATCCTTTCCAGAGTCCACAGTCAAAGTTCAAAGCTAAGTTATTAGTGTAGTATTTCCTCTCTGTGGAGCTATCCCTTCATGTAACTTGGCAAGATGGATTTTGCAATAAAATTACAATAACTTTGGATGAGACTTGTCTAACTCAGCTGTCTAAATCAGCCCCAGCTGAACTGAAGAGCTGCTGAGAAAGCATTTTTACACAGAGTGAGGGCTGTGGATTCATGGATTTTATCCCCCCGTCACTTACACACACTGGAATCAAGTTGGGAAAGGATCTCATCAAATGATTAGCGACTCTTTAAAGGACAAAATGTGGGCCTTTCCTTTAACATTAACATTTCTTGTATGATAAAAGGGTTGAGGGACAATAAAGGTGTGGAATCACTGCTCTACAGGCGATGTTCTGCTTTGGCTGAAGACAGGATTGTGCCTGACACCTCCCTGCCAGGCCACAACCAACCCCCATCCTCTCCAACACCCCAGACTTCCATCATCTCAGCATAAACACACACTGCGCGCAGGCCAAGTCCAGCTCTGTTAACGCTCATTTGCAGGACTGGAGGATGTCAACAGAGGTTATTAATATTTGGCTGATCTGATAGCGATATTCATATTGGCCTCATGAAATTGCACCGCCTCGTTCCCTCTATTCTCCCCTCTCGCTCTCTCTCTGCTCTCAGCTCTCATCTGTACATCTGCCATGTGTGTGGCGTTTCAGACGCCATGCATCCCTCTCTCCCTCCCCGGCTACGCCTCCATCACCTGCTCATTAGAGAGAGGATGATGGTCCGACGGTCCCCCATGACTCCGCTCCAAAAATAACAGAGCCAATTTCCCGCCTGTTAGGCGGCGATTTCACACCAATCTGAGTTGTACTGCCCAGCTAGGCCTGTCAGAGCGAGAGACGGTATGGGAGAGACAGAAATAAGGTGGAAAAGAAAAGCAAAGCAAGGAAAGGAAAAATGTAGGTCAGAGTGTAATGTGTCTAAAAATGCAAGTTCTTTACACGGTAGACACACTGCCCTCATCAGTCAACAGATACAGACAGTAACTAAGTATTTCCTGGACACTGTGCTGTACACAAATACTACTTTGAGCAATTATGGGAGACATTTTGGTAAAATATGTTTATTTGCTTTCTGGCAAAGCTCAAGTGAAGCTACAGCTATTAGCTGGTTAGCTTAGCTTAGCACAAAGACTGAAAACGAGGGGAAACAGCTAGCCTAGCTCTGTCCAAAGGTACAAAATCCACCCAATATCAACTAAAAAGCTCACTGGTTAATACTTTATATCTTAGTATTTTTGCTAAGCTAAGCTGCTCAAACAAGAGTGGTGTCTTTTTCAGCTTTAATGCTAATTTATACTCTGCTCCATTAAGCTAGATTACCGACCAGAGCCAACTGCTCCAGAGCCCCGAGGACTCCAGATTGACTGGAAATCACTTGACTTTAATTAATTTGATGAATTATAAATTTGTTAGGGAATTGCATGGTGCAGCTCACTTGATGGATATTACCCAAATAAAGTTTTGCCCAGGGGCTCTCTGCTCTCTCATACTTCATCATATATCAGACGTAAATATATACAACATTTAACTCATGCTGAAACATTAATGCATCATATATATATACATGTTTATAAGTATCTGTCTCTCTCCCGCTCCCTTCCACTGACTGACTGATATCTAGCTGTATACAGGCCTCATCCAGTCCCTGAATTAGTCAAGTTAGACATCATACTGAGGGGCTGTTCAGACTGGTTTATTCAAATTACCATACATAATTTCATCACATCAAAAAGTTGGCAGGGCAGTGAGGAGAACCAGCTTCCAGCTTTATGCTTCAATACCACTTTAATGACATTTCCAACTGCAAAATCAACCTCAAGAAAAGGCAGCTATTGTTCTCCATAAACCCTGCTTTTAAACTCATAATACAGATTATATTCTATTTAATTTAAAGGCAGTATGATGCATTAGCTTCATAAATGAACACCGCTTTTATGTAAAAAGCTAATGTTAGGCTGTAAAGCTTCCAAGTTGTAATTTGATTGAGCATGCTTACCTCTTCTACAAAAGCCTTTCTTCTTAGAAAATTAGTAATATTTTGTATAGATAGATAGATATAGTTATATATATAGATAACGAGGCTTTAAACCAAAAACCCATTTAAAAAACTATCAACTTTGGGACATGAGAGAAGGAAGAGCTAAAATGCTAACCTACTTCCAGATTTTAGAACTCATTCCTGCATGATAATAGAATAATTTTAAAGATAAGGGCTTAAAGTAAAGCATCTGTATACATCCTCCCCCCTTCTGTCAGTCAATGATGGAAACCAGAGTGACTTCCTTTATAAAACTGATGGCGGGTGGTCACTCAGACTAGAACAAGTGTTTGAATTACAGCATCCTCTCCTCTTCAAGCCAAGGCCGGCGCGAGGTTACGGTAAATATCTCCGTCAATGTCACTGTGTCACCAGAAAACCACGTCAGTACGGTTATATCCCTCCCCGCTGCAGCCCCTCTCGCCACCACTTTTATGAGCTGTGCGCCCACATGTGACCTCTAATGGACGGGGGCTTGTGTTTGTCTGTGTGTCTGCGTGACTCGGAGGACGGGAGCAGTGTAGCTGATTTCCCAGAAGTTTGTCGGCTTTATTTTGTACAAACATTTGAAAATATTTCATGAGTATTTGTTCAGAATTATCACCTCGGGCCACATGTTTGACTTTCTGTATTTCTGTAGCCGTTAGGGTCGTTAAAAGGGAGGGAAAATAAGATGCAAAGTAACAGTGGATCATGAATAAAGTTGTGGAAATCAGTATATATAGAGAAATATTTAAAAAGCAAATGACTGCACAGAGCATTTTTGTCCTATTTTGATCAGAGTAGATGTTCATATTCCCACATCCCCAAGGATGTAGCTTATGCCAACACCTTGGGTTACCTAATGGACCAACTTGATTAAATGTACAGTAAGTGTGTGTGTGTGTGTATGTGTGTGTGAATGAATTATTTGTCTCCCCACAACTTCTCGTTCAGCCGACAGAAATTCCAATTAGAGAATACCCCAACCCTCCTCCCTCCCTCTTCTCTTTGCAAACTGGAGCATCATATTTTATTCATTTGTTTGGCAAACTGTGAAAGTGAATTAACTTTGAGCCACGGCTCCACAGACACCCACCCCGGCCATCCACCAACATACGGTACCTGCAACTCTCAGAGCTATCGATTTTTAATTCACACTCAGGAAAACTTATACTTTATTCATCCTGGGGAGAAAAAGAAAAACTTTAGCCAGAGAATCTGCAGCATGAGTGTGTGGGATATACTGTATACAGCGTCTGTGTGTTTGTACATATTCCTAGATTTCTCTTTTTGTGAGGACCTCATGTGTCCGTGCGAACAGAACTGAAGGAATTACTCACTTTGAACACTTTAGAGTAACAATTTAATGTAAGAATTAGGCTCAGGGAAAGTGATCAGTGCATGTTCTCACATTTGTGTGCATGCATGTATTCACAGGCTATGGCATGTATGCTAGGTATTCATATGTTATTCCTTTGAAGGACTCAACAAATGTCCACAAAAGTCCTCAGTTCCCAAAATATTATCACTTTACAAAACTGTCTTAAGGTCACAAAAATGAATTCACTTAAAGCAGTTGAGCTCATAAATGTTCACTTTTCAAAATATCCTCACTATTCCAAAAATGTCCTCAGTTTCCGAACAAATCTTACTTTCCAAATGTCCTCAAAAATGTCTTCACTTTCCAAAAACTCTGCAAAAATGTCCTCAAAATGTTTTCCCCTAATGAAAAAGGTCCCAACTTTCCAAAATATCCTCATGCTTGAGAACCGATCCTGGTTTTTGAAAATGTCATTGAAGTTCTACAGTTGCTCTCAATTTCCAAAAATGTCCTCACTTTGCAAAATGTCCCCACATTCTAAAAATGTCCTTACTTGTCCTCAAGCTTGTGACAACTGTCTTCATTTTCCAAAAATGCATTTCCATTTTAAAAAATGTCCTTATTTTCCATAAATAACTTCACATTCCAAAATATACATTCAGTTCTTTGCAAAAACTCTTTACTTTCCAAACATGATTTTCAAAAATGTCCCTAATAATCAAATTGGTCCTCATAGAGATGTAAGTTCAGTAGCACCCACACACACATACAGATTTTGTTTACAGGCTCCACCATGGTAAGAGTTGAGTGCTAATGTGTTGCTGTGGGAACTAAGATGTGTGCAGCGCCTGAGCAGAAGTAAGCCTGCAGCAGTGCTACTGTATACACACTTCCCACATCATTTCTCACACACTGTTGAGCAATAAAAGGGCTGCATGGGCCTCTGCACGTACACTCATGTACACGGACATTCATCTCCAAAATGTCAACTTTTCATCTGCTAAGAAAAAAAAAAGACTTGTGAGATAATCCCAGAGGATTTCAAATGGTTTTCCTGCAATTTTAAGGACAGAGAATTTCTATGTTGCAGCTTTTTAGCCTCATATAGTTCGTTGTTTTGGCTTTATGGCAGCTGTTCTCAAACTGTTAGACACAGTTAGACATCAGCTGGTGAAGAAAACAAACATTTAGCAGCTAAAGAGTCACAGATTTTTCTCAAGCGCTGGTGGAGACCCAAACAGACTGTAACAAAATCAACAGGACGTTACACAGTTAGTTTAATTTTAAGTGTGTTTATGCTGTGCCATGCTTTGATTATGCGTGCCGTTTAAAAGTTTGTTTCATTTTGTAAATGTTTTACAACTGAACCTGTGTCTTTTTGTTTGTTTGTTTGTTAGTTTGGCCGGTTGGTTGGTTTATGACAGAATTAAACCAAACCAAACCAAGTTGGAATTGGCAGGAAATGAAATTCTGACACACAGGATGTTGTGATTGTTGTTGTTCGTATGTTAAAAGTCCAAGACATGGTGATGTATCTGTCACTTTGTTTTGAAGATTTTCTGCCCCCTAGTGGCCAAAAGAAAATCTACTGATACGGTTCCTAAATTTAGACCTAATCATTTTCAATTTACAATATCTGAATGGCAGCTTGTTTATCAGTAAAGGTGTTTCTGTTGTTTTGTTTTGTTTTGTATGATAACAGTTATTCATAGCACCTCACTCTGAGTGTGTGTGTGTGTGTGTGTGTGTCAGAGTGTGTGTGAGCTGCAGAGCAGTGTTGTTTAACAAGCTTAGCAGGATCAGGTGCTGAGTAATCTGCTGGTAATGAGGCTCACAGTGGTGTGTGTGTGTGTGTATGAGTGTGTGTGGACACGCATGGCAGCGTTTGAGTGTGTATCTTTCAATTATGACCAACTACAAACACACAGTCACACACACTCTACATCTGTACTAGCTCACTTACCTGCCCTTATTTTAAATTTCTATTCATATAAATGATTTTTTTTTTTACAAACTGACACGTCTGCACTCACCTCCTGCTTCCCCCTTCTGCTGCTGTGTGTGTGTTTATATTCACTGTCTGTCTCTGTGTATGCATTTGCGTGTGAACATCTATGTTTTCTATCTGTGTTGGGCAGGGTTTAACTGAATTAAGATGACTGAGGCTGGTGCTCTTCCCAATCGCCCCAGATTGGGCTTTTGGAGTGAAAATCCTCCAGGGAAGCACTAATCCCTGACTGTCGGGAGCAATTTTTATTCCGTAAGCAAAGCTTTCTCTCTCTATCTCTCTCTTGCTTGCTCCCTCTCTTGCTCTATCGCTCTATTTATAGCCCTCTTAAGCTGCTCTGTGTGCCACTGTTTACATTTAGAGCCCCCACTCTTTAGATTTAGAGCCCCACCACTCCTCCTCTTGCTCCCGGTCGTCCCTTGGTTCCCGAGCAGAAGAGTTAAAAGCAAGGAAATCTCTATTGACTAGCATGCTCACACAAAGCAGGAGGGGTGGGGGGGAGATGGACAGATAGAGAGATTATGAGGAAGAGAGCTAGACAGATAGAGGTAGAGAGAAGAGAAGGAAAGACAAAGGCGAGGGAGATGTGAAGTGACAAGCAGATCCGAATGTGTATTCCAGGCGGTCAGGCAAGCTGTCTGTGTTTGAGAAGACAGATTGTGATAGAGAGGAGGAAGAGGAGGAAGAGGCAGTGTGTTTTGAAAGGAGAGAGAGTCAGAGTATTTGTGTCTTGTTCAGAGGAACAGAGAAATGGAGACAGAGATGATGCTGTTTTTTTCTGAGGACACGTGATGTGAATTTGGAATTTGTTTTGAGGAACATTTTAGGGAAATACACTTAATATCTTGCTGACGTTAGATGCAGCAGCCAGTTAGCTTAGCTTATGTTTCGTTTATTTCATTTGAACAAAACCTAAAGCATTAATATAACATTTTAAAGCTATAGGCTATTTCTTGGCCTGGACCAACAAACCTAAACACAAACTCTCATAAAAGTATAATTTCTACTCTTCATGTCTTTGTACATATTAAATAACGTGCTTATTAGCTGCTTCCCCTTCTTTTCTATTCTTTATGCTAAGCTAAGCTAACTGACAACTTCATATTAACCGTACAGACATGAGGGTGAGATAAATCAACTCTTCTAACTCTCAGAAAATAAGTGAATAAGCATATTTCCCAAAAATATATTTTAAAAAGTCATGGTACATTTTTTAGCCTTTTCCAGAACTTTCCAGAACCAGCACTTTAACGAGTTTACAAACAGATGGAAATGACAAATTACAGAGCAGCTACATTTGGACTTTCAACTTTTAACTTTGACTTTTAAGTTAATGAACAAATGTAAAATCACTTCATTCAGCATTTGTCCACTAGAATTATATTACTAGCAGTGTGACAGTGGCTTTGATAAAGCTTTTAGAGCTTTATGTGGGGAGATGAAATGAACAGAAAACGTACCTGATTCACTGAATAGAATAAATACCTGAATGCTTGTATGTAATGATTGTTTTGTTTTGTTTATTTTACGGGGACAACTCTCATCCTAGAACAAGCATAAGCCCTACAAGGCTAATTTTAATCTGTTTCCTTGGCCAAAAGTTGAAATGATCCCATGAAAAGACCAAACCAACAATGTGTGTCTTTAAAAACTCCTCACAAATATAAAGTTTCATATTTATAAAAGGCTAATTTTGATCACTAGTTTTTAACAAACAGGAGGAACTACAGCAAACCACAAACTTATGGCAATAAAGGAGCACGTCACCTGATGCAACACTGATGTGTTTCTAATCATTTCTGGACAACAGTGGAGCTCTGTGACACAGGAATAAGATATATCAAACTCTGGATATGCAGAAATACTTGATGATAGAATATATTCATCGTTTCATGGGATTAGATGAAAATATATGAGGCTTCCTAAAAATAGAATTTACTTCAGCACATCCACCATTTTGAACCTCAACATTGTTCTACCACGTCTCTCTCTTCGTCCCAGCCCCTTCCCAGAGTCCTCCTGTTTGTTTCTGTGGAGGTCAGCTTGCCCCCTACAGCTGAGAAGTAGCAGTTTAAGGCAGCAGCTAACATTTAGCTCATTATGTAAATGCTAATCATCGGTTGTAGCACAGACCCTGGGGGTTTTAGAGATGCTCAGACACAACTAAGGCTGGCAAACCAGCATGCTGCATTAACAATTCTAGCACATAAACAAACCGATTTATGGATCGCGAGGCTCCGCCGTGCTAATCTGTCAGTTTTGTTCCCCGCACGCAGTAAAGCAGCGTTGATGTAAACTAGTTATGTCATTTAATGTGATGGAGCAGCATCGTCCCTCTGTGTATTTTACACTCAGATGAGGCACGCTTCCACTTGTGTTTCCTGCCCAGTGTCAATAAAGTAATCAGATGTGGGGCTCACAGCTGCTCTACCTGTGAGTGTGTCACTGTGTGTGTGTGTGAGGACTACAGTGCAGTATTTGGACAGTGACACATTTTTTTGTTGTGCTGGCTCTGTCTCCCAGCACATTGGATTTGAAATGAAACAGTGACTAAGAGGTGAAGCTGCTGACTTTCAGGCTTTTGGAGGGTGTTTTGTTCAGATTGGGTAAACAGTGTAGGAGCTGGAGACCTGACTGCACTATCAAAATTTAGAGTCAGTATGGATACGAACTCTTACAGCACTATACAAAATATTTTGCACATTTTAACCTACAAATAAATACTGTGCATCACAGCTAAACATGAAGTTTAGTGTTAAACGATGTTCAGTGATCTTAGAGGAAGTTTATCCTTTGGTTAGATTACAGTTAAAGTATCTCATAAGATGGATGCTGGATCAAAAACATCAAGGAGTAGTTGTAAATAGATGGATCTGTACGCCAAACAGCTCCTGTTAGAGGATTTTTAGCTTGAAACATCACAACAGCATATAAAAATCCTTTAACAGGAGCTTCTTCAACTTCCTTTAGTGGGATGCACACACCACTACAGTAAGAATAACCTGGGTTTAGTCCGACTGAAAATAGAGCATCTTTTTTTCCCCACACTGTAGTGAAAGGTAGTGAGATAAACACACTCAAATTGGATCAGATCATCCAGCTATTACAGCTGTGCTTGAAACAACCGACCTGTATCATGTTCAAAGTATTTTTTATACCAGCAAACTAAGGAAACAACCATGGGGTTTTCCTTGATGTTTGAATATTTTATCACAGATACGTGTTTTATTATTTAACAGATTTAGTACTGGTACTTACTTCAAGGTCTCATACTGCACTGAAGCTTTACTGTTGTCCGACACATGTAAGTAGTTTTCAGATAAAAGCATCAGCTAAGTGAGAAATGTGATGTGTTTCCAAGCACCAAGCATGTTCATTTTAGTGGGTAGATGTGTTGTTTGTCTAGATTAATATGCTGCTAGCTTTGTGCAGTTAACAATGCAGGAAGTTGACAACGTGTTTTTCTTTTTGGTGTTTTGGTTCAGTTTTGGAAAGTTGGAAAATGATTAGTCAGACAAGCCTGGGTGCAAACGCCGCCTGAGAGGAAAACGTCTGGGGAAAAGTCCTCTTCAGTGTAGTTATAACGCTGTTTGCTTGTTAAGATTGATGCAGGATTTGTCTTTGATTTTGGCTCATAAAACCAGATAATTTAGTGTGGTGCCTGGAGAAACTGCCGTACAATCTTATAGTTCGAACATTTAAAGCTGCAACGCAAGCTCTTACAACTATCGCAAGGACTGGCTGATTTTTTGGGTTAATTTGAGTAAATCTGACGCTCACCGTCTCTTAAAATGTGAGCTGTCTCTGTGATCACCACGGGGTTAATCGTCAAGGTTAGGTGTTTCAGTAACTCTGTGCAGCAGCAGTGTATCTGGGGCTCTGCAGTGCTGCTCATCTGTCCGTTTAGCCCTCGCTCATTAGCTCCTCCTCTGCCAGCTGAGAGCTCTGATCTGCAAACATTGATTGGGATCAATAATTCACACCACAGCTTTAATATTTGATGTGTGGAGCTATAATCTGTTGGGGATAAGTGCCAGTGTTAAGTGTGAAAGACACACACAGACACACACACACAGGGCTCCATGGTGATAATGAGTATTTGTGATTACGTCCCCTGGTTCTCCCCCTGCTCTCTGTCTCCAGCGCGAGCGGTTTCAGAGTGTCACCGAGCCGCCGCTGAATATTTGATGTGTCAGGTTGATTGTGAAGTCGACCCCGGACCGCGGTCACCGAGGGTTTTCTCTCACTCTCTCTCTGTGTCTCTCGGCCCGACTCCTGCATTGATCAGACGGGGCCACCTGCTACTCCCTCATCTGAAAATAATGAAACAATTGAACCGCACTCGCAGAACAGGAGGTACAAGAGGAAATACTTTTAACTCATGTTAACGGCAGGAGCTGCGAGAGCGGAGACCTTCATCACAGTCGTCTGTGTTTTATTAATTTCTCTGAGCCTCCTTTTGGTTTTCTGGGTACAGACGGTACTTTAGGCTCTTGGTCATCCAGGTCAGAGGAAGTCTGTGCAACTCTGAATCACTGGCTGCTGTTTTGTTATTTGTTGCAGAGTGAGAATATTTACCTCCCTCAATTTTAGGCGACTCAAAGTTGTTGGACTAGTTAACATGAACTTAGATAAAGTAATCATATTTAATATTTAATAATCTGAGTCATAATGCTTTTAAGTTTGGCTTAATGACGACATTAACAGACCATCAGTATCTGTCCCCTGCTGCAGCCAGCGTCATTATCCTGCTTGTTTTTTTCCGTCAGTCAAGTCTTGGTTTGCTTTGTCTGTACGTTTTAGATCGACCAATCCTCCGACTGACACAACAAAATAAGTCTTTTGTCATCGTTTACATTTATAAAATGACCATCGTCTTCTAATCTTCCGGTTTTGTTAGATTTTGACAAGTTTTCCTCAATTAAAGGAACCAAATGGAACAAATGGCTCTGAGTCAAAGCGGTTAAGTGGTTTTCATGTACAGAAAACACAGCCAAACGGTGTATATTACCCATAATCCCCCACTTCAGGAACCAGGAAGTGCTGTCGCTATAACAAACACACCAAACTCCATTTTAAATTCTTGACATTTCCATCAGTTTCCCTGGATATCAGAGATGAACACTGGTTTTTAATGACTTCTGAGTCTTTTTAACTGATCTACAGTTCAGCTTTACTCTGGAACCTGCTGGGCCTGATTCCAGCAGTTTATCCAGCTGACTGTCACTCAGTTAGAGGGAGATCGAACCTGTTAAACCAAAGTTACACAGAGCAACAACAGGTGTTCAGGGAGCAGAGTGGGAATGACAGAGGCTCCATTCTCCTTATTAAAAATCAGTGTGACATCAAAATAATTCTCAAGGAACCATTTTCATCTTTCACCTTTGGGACACATCCTAAATGTTTAACAGCATCATGAGCATCATATTAATCTACATGCATACGTCTAAGAGTGTAGAGTTCAGACTGCAACTCCGTCGTGTCCGAACAGTCAAGTAGAAATGAGAAATATTGAGATCACAAACCCTGAGTGAATTCACTGTACTCCTCAGGCTGTGGGAGGCCACATAAACCGAGTACACACCCGCTGTGCCACGTGTGATTGAGACAATTGTGTCCTTTTTTTTTCTTTTTTTTCACAAGCTTCACTGAGAATAGGAGTATGAGCAAAATCCATTTACCTTTCACTTGAGAGAAATCCCGCGCTGTATTCCACCAGGATGACCCTAATCCTACTTTGCAGTCCACAGTGACTTTGCACGCTCCTCCTAAAAGCAATGGCATGGAAGAAAGTCATTAGGTCGACGACAGCTGCTCCACTGGGAATTATTATTGTCATCATCTGCTGTATGGCAAAGTATTATTCAGCTGCTGCGGCTCGGAGGTGTCGGCAGAATTAAACGTCTTTCAAACTAAAACAGCAGAAGTTGTTGATTCTTCTTACAAGTGGTGAGGAGCAGTTAGTCTGTTTAATCTTTCATTACCTTCAGTGTCAGACTGTTTTTTTTTTTTTGTGGCTTGACAGGCAGATTTTTTTATTTATTATTTTATCATTCATTTAGATTTCATCTGGAATTGTATCCGTTCAGGAATCGCATTCATATTTTAATCGTGTTCATGTAAAATTCCCTCACAAGCACTCTGAGGGAAAGTCATAAAAAAAGAAAACACAGACAATCTGGTAGGCTTTTTTTAACTTTCAAAGACGCAACTGGTGCCATATGAAAGAGTTCTGAAACTGTATGTGTTGTGCTGAGTGTGTGTGTGTGTGTGCATGCAGGCAAACAGTGTGTGTAATGTGTGTATATGTGAGTGTGTGTGTATTTAAATGATAGTTGCATTGGAAATGTTTTTCAGCTTCCCTCCGATGTCTCTTGCTGAGGGAGATGAGAGGAGCTGACACACAGAATTAAAAATATCTCTCAATAACACTCCCACACACACACTGCAACCCAAGAGGCCACACACACACACACACACACACACACACATTTACACACACTTTAACACACAGCCTACTGCTGAACACCCTTTTTTTGTGTCTCTCTCATCTTTTTCGTTTCCCCTCTGTGCATATGGATGCATACATAAAATCTGCTGGTTGTTGTGAGCTTTAAAAAGCGACATTAAAACAACAGCATGGAGGTGTCACAGAGAGCTCCGCTTGAATTTTAACCACACGTTTTAGCATTTTTATACAACTTAAGCAAGAGCACATGGTGTAAAGATGTGAAAGATGTGAGCTTGTATCCATTTAGCGTTTGCAGAGTGATTATGTGGACAACACGGTTCACGAGGTCCTTCAGCGGCTGTATAAATATCAGCATTTATTCATGAGAGCTGGTTTTTGTGTTTGTCTATTCTGCGTCTACCACAGGAGAAGCATGGAGCTAATTGTGTTTGTATGAATGGCAGCGAGCAGGTTTATTCATGAATGCAAACAACACTGCAGCAGCAGCGGCGGCGGCGGCTTCCTCAGCCCCGGTGGAGGGCTCCTATTCATGAAAAAGAGCCCAGTCTGCTCAGTTCCCATTTATCTGTCTCTGTGTCTCCCTGCCAGCTGGCTCCCATCACACACACACACACACACACACACACACACACACCGGGTCCCTGACCAGGAAATCACCTGGCTGTGATTACGGGAACAGGGCGCCTAACAAATCAAAGCTGCAATCTCAGGGTCACCTGGTTTGAGGCGGCACTAGACTCGCTCTGACATTTTCAAAGTTTATTATAAATTTATGAATTTACTCGCTATACACATGTGCACACACAGACATGCTTGTAGCACACACACAGCTTCCACTACTGCATGTGTCTACACCCTGCCTCCCTCCCTCCCTCAACTCACCCACCTCCTGTGTTGTGGGTTTTTTTTGTTTTTGCAGTGCTTTTGGTTTAGGAAGGTTTCTGTGAAGGGTTTGGGAGTGTGTGTTTGCGGGGTGGGGTGGGGGGTTCGGTCACCTCTGGAGCTTTCATCTGCGCCGCCGCCGTCCTTCATGTCAGAGCCTCAATTTGGAGAAATGTCAGTGAGCACAATGAGCTGGCAGGGCAGGGCGCTGTGTCACCGCGGCGCAGACGGATACAAACACATCAGCTGCACTCATCATCTCAAACCACCTGAAAGAGAGTCAGAGAGAGAGAGAGAGAGACAAAAAGATGGAGAGAGGGAGCCAGGGTGTCAGATTGGGAAACACCTCAGCAGCATATCAGTCACAACTGCTAGCCTTACTGCCTCTGTTGCCATGGCAACGAGGGACTGTCAGGCATCCTGGAGGGAGGGACGGTCCAAAAATCTGCAGCTGTCACTTACTTCAGGGGAGAGAGAAATGGATCCAGTGTGTGTGTGTGTGAGAGAGAGAGTGTGAGAGTGCGGATGCTGTATCACTTCATGTGTAAGATGGAAGGAGAGATGAGACACGTTGGAACAAGCTGGTGGGGTTTTTTTTTTTCTTCTTTTCTGTGGAGATGGAAAATAACGCCGCCGTTTTATGTTTCCCCCCCAAAACAGCTGAAAGCAGTTTAAGTGCTGCTCGTTTATTTATACAGCGACTTAAACGCTAAGGTTTCCACTCAGAGTGTTTCAAATCAGGAGAAAAATAGAAAGCAGACAACTGAAATGACAGTGTCAAAAAAAAAGAGGGGGGGAGAAAGCAGTGGAGTTAAATCTACATTTTTGCTAAAGTGATGAAGTCGGTAAAATCCAGGCGAAAATGGTTTGTTTTTAAAAGGTGCTTAAAAGCTTCTATTGAAGTTTCTGTCCTCAGATCCACAGGGAGACCATGAATCTGTTTGTTTGTCTCCCAAGAATTCACCAAGTAAAATATTCTGAATATACTATACAGCACATACACATACACATCATACTGTGGGGATATAATCATATATAACTGATTCAAGTCCACTGTCGACTTTGGAAATAGGGCTTTTATTCAGTGACACACATGTAATGTGGTTGAAAGCTCTGGAAAAAGCTAATGAGTGGACCTTGAGTAAATGAGTAATATGCACATTTAAAGTCAGATATTGGTATTTTTTCTTGAAGTTCATGATATTTTTAAATGAACACACACACCAGGACCAGGTGATTGAAACCAGTAAAAACAGGGATATAGACTGCTAACCTTGATTTCTCTTGGTGTGAAAATTGCAGGAAACCTTTTGGATAATATAAGTACACAACTCAACAAAATAAATAACATAGCTCCAATCGTTTTTAGACATTTTAATGCTAAAAAAAATGATATACTATACCTTTAATTTAATAGTCAACGTGTAATTCCTTCTATGTAAATACAAAATACTGGCTGTTACCGTTAGCTAATGTCTGTTTCTCATTGGTAACAGTTTTTCTTGGATGCTTAGTGACATTTTTGCATTTTTTCCAAATAATAATGAATGTTTTCTCACATGTTGTTTCACCTTTGACCGTCCCGTTCTCTCAGTTTGACGTCTTGGTACCGTCAGCAGCAGAGAGGAGAGTCTATCATGGAGAATATTAACCACAGTCCAGTGCAGAGTCTTTTACAACGAGAGAGTGTGTGAGCTCTTTTCACTCCATTGGCACGGCCACTCTACAAAATCTTATTAGTCGTCGCCCCCCCTCAGATGGGGGTCAGATTGTCTTTCTTCTTACTGTTGTGATCTCAGCTCTGCAGCGTATTGATTTAAAAACACACTGGATGATAGTGGGTATTGACCACATAGTAATTGCGTGTGCACATGTAGAGACTTTTTGTCAGGGAGAGCCCAAAGTGCTTCACATTGACCTCTTCATTGATGAGCCAGTCCATTGACTTCTGCACAGATCTTAGCGATCTGAGGCACACGTGCTACAAAAAAACACAAGGTCATTGGTTGGAGCGACAGAAAAACACCTGCATTTAGTCCTCTGAAGATGCATACGTGCACTAAAGAGGAGCTATTTTAGATGTTAAAAGCCTGTTATTTTTGGATCCGACAATTAAGACTGATGTAAAGCTGTGAGAAGGAGGCGTCACATAAACGCACACATTCCTGTAAAAACAGGCACTGACGCAGGATTTTATTATCGTGTCAATCTTGGAGTGCTTTCCACAGATCTATATGCGCTTTGTTTGAGCTATTTCTGGGTGATGAATTCGTCAAAGTCAGCAACTGTTTGCTGATGTTTTCGTGACGTAATGAAGACCTTGTTTGTTTACTTCACTAGAAGCTCCATTAGCTTCAGACGTAGCTGTTGCTAATCTTCCTGGAGTCCACACTTTAAAACTGTCTGAATAAAACATTAAAACAAAGCACCACATTGTTACTTTTCTGCACGTATGTTAAACCTTTATATCTGATGTTATGATTAAGATGAATACACATAATGCAAATATCATTTAATGCATGTAAACACTTCCCATTACGTCTTCCATATCCTGAAGACTTCTGCTGTACCTTTTACACTAAAATCTCATTTTCCCCCTCCTGAAATGTCACTGTACATTTTAATTTCAAACAGCCTCTTCTTATATATGACATTTTTATCCTATTTTCTCCATGTTCTACTTTTGCTGACGTTTCTCTTTCCATATTGTCCTTCTATGATAATATCAGTTATGTTGTGGACCTGTTCTGTGTCAGTATTTGTTCTGCAACAACAACTCACATTAAACTCCCTTTAAATAACCTATGACACTGATATGCAAGAATAATACTGCACATATATCCTCTTTAATTTGAACAGCAGCACGTTTTGTGTAATCTTGCCTCATAATATTTTTGTATAACTTTTCCTTCCTGTCAGTTATTGTTGACTGCAGTTCTGCTGCTGCAGCTGTTTTGCAGACAGCTCAGCGTTTTCCTTCTTTCCCATATTCTCACGCATCTTATTTCACAGTTCTACTCAGTGATTCTAGCTGAAATCTGTCAGTTGCATGTGTATATGTCCTTCTCGGGTGATGTCGAGTTACATTTACCCCTAACCAACCCTTATTCTGTCAGTATTTGCTCTGCAAAGAATGATTCTCTCCTTGTGGGTGTTTAAGTTTCAATTTAAGGTATAAAAACTCCCATTAAACATACATTAAATGACCTAAGGCATAATGCAAATGCATGCACAAATTATGCAAATATGCAACCAACATGCCCTCAACCACAACAATGGTGCATCACATTTTAAGATGCGCGTCATCATTCTTACATTTTCACTGTTAATTCGGGAAGAGAGCGCTATTTTTATCTCCCTGCAGGACCAACTCCTCTCCTCCTCTCCCTCCCTCTCTCTCTCTCTCTCCTCTTAATTCTCGGTGTGAAATAACCACTTGATTCTGCAATAAAATATATGAGGGGAAGAGATGCGGGAAAGACCAAATTGTTTCTATATTGGACCATCCACCGGTGCAGCTGGTCTATTTTTAGCTGGGAACTACATCAGCTCTGACTGCAGACACTGTGAGGGGAAATCACCAGCGCTGTTTTGCTGCTGTCTTCACCCAACCACTGACATTTCACTGAGGCAAATTAAAGCTGGAGAAGGACACGCGGTAGAATATCGTATTTACACTATGTGTGTGTGTGTGTGAGAGAGAGAGAGAGAGAGAGAGAGAGAGAGAGAGAGAGAGAGAGAGAGAGAGAGAGAGAGAGAGGTGTGTGTCAAGACAGAAAGTCCAAACAGGGAAGAAGATAATACAATGATTGTTTGTGATGAGGGGCTGTTGTTCGCTGAGCCTCGTGGTGAGGTGTTTTGATTATCAACAAACGTGAGCGTGATGCTTCCTCTGAGTCCTGCTCGAGCGCAGGATCACCGGTAACTGAGGCACCGCAGGTGGTCCGAGAGAGAGAGAGAGAGAGAGAGAGAGAGAAAGAAAGAGAGAGAGAAAGAGAGAGAGAGAGAGGCGTGCTGCACATTGGTCGGGCTACTTTTCTGACGACACACCAACAATCGTCAACCTGTGGATAGAGAGCGCGTGCGGTGCTCTGTTGTCTCCTCCACTGCCACCCTCTCCCGCCGCTTAACACCGAGCCCGACCCCCTCGGACATCCAGGACGCATGTTTACTGGGAGAGGGTGCCGGTTCGATTCCCGCACGGAGGAGAGGAACCGAAAAGTTGAGGGGTCGTCGTGCGCCATTCCCGCTTCATGAATGGCCGGAACATGGAGGAGATGCCATTCGAAAGAGTCAAGACCCGGCGGAGGAAGGGTCACTGCCCGGCCGGTGCGCCCCTGGGCGCCATCGCCTGCGAGGACGAGTTCAACAGCCAGGAGCTGGAGGCTCTCTTCCAGAACTACAACCTGAAGCTGGAGCAGACCGCCACCCTCAAAGCGCTGGCGGTGCTCATCGTGGCCGCGTCGTCGCTGTCTCTGGTGGAGCTGCTGTCCAGCCCGCGTCTCACCTTGTCCAAGGGCTCCTACCCGGTGCACTGCGTGGTGTTTCTGTCGCTGTTCATCGTCACCAACGTCAAATACCTGCAGGTGACGCAGCTGCAGCAAATCGCGAAGCTGGCCCTGCTCTTCAGCTTCACCTTTGCGCTGCTCTGCTGCCCGTTCCCGCTGGCGCTCGGCACGTCGGAGCTGGTGAGCGCCGCTGCCCCTGAGCAAGGCGTGTGGCAGCTCATGCTGGTCACCCTCGTGGCTTACGTGCTGCTGCCGGTGCGGACGCTGATGGCCGTGCTGTTCGGGGTGATGCTGGCTACATCCCACTTCATTGTCATAGCGACGTCGTTCACGGGAAGGAAACAGAAGCTGTGGAGACCGGTAAGTGCTGCACCCGCATCCCGGTCACTCGAGCCACCATCATATCACACCGGTAGCAGGGCTGAGTCGCCCCTGTCACTCCAGGTACCGCCGAGAAACTTCTCCAGTGTAGTTGTACTGGGGAGCTCCCAGCTGGGCTGTGGAGTAACTGTATGAATGTAAAGCGATGCTGAGAGGCAGCGTGCTTACTCATCCGACTTTCCCAAGAGAAGAGGAGGTTAAAACACCCTCCGTTATCGATTTTAGCTCCAGGATACTGTAGTTGTAGAATTGGAAACGAGCAGAAAGTTTCACTGTTGCGCAGCAGTGTAATGAAGCAGACGAGGAGCTGTCCAGCTGCCGGTGCTGAAACAGGCGCTCAGGATTCCTGCAGAGCCTCAAACTGTTGATCCTGGACCGGTCCTTCCTGGGGGGTCAACACCCACGATCATCCAGCGTGTTTTAAATCAGTAAGCTGCAGAGCGGAGATCACAAAGTGCAGGTAGAGGCAGTGATTTTAGCCTTTAAGATGCATTTTTGCCATCAAATATTTTCTACAACACCTGAATCTTCATTAAACTTCTGACTTAAAATGAAGGTTTGTGTTGTGACCCCTCCTGAGAAGTTGCAGATTTCACTTCCTGGGTTGTTATATTTGACATTTTTAGGGGCCTTGAGAGGAGTCTAAAATTATCCACAAGCAAAAAGTATGCATCAGAAAAAAGGGATTTTGTGCAGCAGAAACACATTTTATTCTTCTTTTTAGCTCTGATTTTCTCGCGACGCCAAGTTTGGAAGCACTGCTTTAAGACACAATAACATCTGTGATAGTGAAAGATTAATAATAGTTTGTTTTTAACCCCTTAAAACAAAGAAATGTCTACTTGTGATCTCTCATCTGCAGATATGACCAGTTCGACCAGAGGATGATCATTTTCTTTATTTTATTTTTGGTAAAATCACCCTGTAATTTACTAAAAAAAATAGGTATAGATAAAAGGAAAGTCTGAAAAATAAATCTAACTTTGAAGAAGTATGTTCAATCTCTCGTCAGGGTCATAACCTCTAGATACGAACTGAACCTAGACGTGTTTTGCTCATTAGTTACAATATGAATTAAAGCTGCGAGCAGCGTTGAACGGGCCCTCGCACCCGGCGCCCGTCGGGGGAGTGGCGACCACGGGACCCCGGCAACCGCGGGGTCAACGTAGGTCGCAGGGCACACGCTGGCGTAACAGTTCACACTTCCCAGATGTAAAAATTTAAAATAAAAGCTTTTATGCTAATTATTTTCTGTGATAATATTTTTCAGAGCTCATCATCTGTGACAGCTCTTGGCTCTCCTGACTGTAACCTCTCTGTGGCAGCTTCTCACAGACACAATCAACTCCTCTTCCCCTCCCCCCTCAGACACACACAGACACACACACACACAGAGACCCCCTTCCAAAAACCCATCAAAGAGTAATACAATGGCTCCATCTGTAGGATAAAGTAGAGAGTCGCAACAGGAAGTTACCCCAAAATCTGAGGTTTCAAACAGGAAGTTGGGTTTCCGAACTTTGACGGGCCAGAACAGGCACACGCTTCGACCAAAACTCACAATTTTCGGAGCCAGTCTTCCAAAAATCCTTAAGTCTGTCCTGACAACATTTGAAGTGAATCTGGTCACCCGTCTAGAAACTGGACATCACACCATAAAATATGTCATTTCCTGCTATAAATAGGTGGTGCTACAACAATTGTATGAATATTGACATATGGATGTGTGCAGATAGGTACCATTAACAATCCTGTAAAGTTTGATGCAGTTTGGACAAAGTATGGCCGAAATATAGCAAATTTAAAGCAACTTCCTGTTTTGTGGCGAGTGATCGAACTTTCAGGGGCCATAACTTCCACGCCCTTCAATGAAAAGTCCGAAACTTTTGCAATTTAACTTCGTCTATGTCTTAAGAACAAATTATCAAATTTTGAAGTCAATCGGATAATGCGTCTAGGACTAGTTCGCGTTCAAGCGACCCCTGGAAATGGCCAAAAACACACAATTTTTTCACCTTCCGGTCAAAATAAAAATACTTTCTGTTGGGTTTAGAATATGGCTCCAAGAGACTTTTTGGTGCGTCATGGGATGTTACATATGTGTGCAGATTTTCAGATTTTTAGGCGCAACGGGCTTGAGGGGCTGTTCCGTTTAAAAATGTAGGTGGCGCTACCGAGGCCATTTTGCCACACCCATGCTCAAGACCCCTAAATTATTAAATTTTTCGCCGTGCCTGACGCGTCTGCAAATTTTCAGGAGTTTTGACGCATGTTAAGGCCCTCAAAAAGGCGATCAAAGAGGCGGAAAAAGAAGAAAAAAAATAATAATAATAATAATAATAATAAACCGAACGAAAACAAGAGGGTCCTTGCAACTCGTTGCATGGCCCCGTTGGGCCCACGCAACTCGTTGCTCGGGCCCTAATAATAATAATAATAATAATAATAAACAGACCGAAAACAAGAGGGTCCTTGCAACTCGTTGCATGGCCCCGTTGGGCCCACGCAACTCGTTGCTCGGGCCCTAATTAAAGCTGCGAGCAGCGTTGAACGGGCCCTCGCACCCGGCGCCCGTCGGGGGAGTGGCGACCGCGGGACCCCGGCAACCGCGGGGTCAACGCAGGTCGCAGGGCACACGCTGGCGTAACAGTTCACACTTCCGAGATGTAAAAATTTTAAATAAAAGCTTTTATGCTAATTATTTTCTGTGATAATATTTTTCAGAGCTCATCATCTGTGACAGCTCTTGGCTCTCCTGACTGTAACCTCTCTGTGGCAGCTTCTCACAGACTCAATCAACTCCTCTTCCCCTCCCCCCTCAAACACAAACACAAACACAAACACACACACACACACAGATACCCCCTCCCAAAAGGAGATAAAACTCAGTTTTAACTTGAGTTTACAAGCTTTGAGCTTTGAGCAAAAGCATTTTTTTGCAAGTTCTGTTATTGGGTGCATATATAAATCATTTATGCTTAAACAAGGGTTATAATGAAGTTATTTGAACAGTGAATATCTCATCTGCCTAAAGTCAGGGCGAAGCCACTAACCAGCTGTAGGGATGGGTATCATTAGGATTTTATCTTTATCCATACAGACCCCTATCAGTCCAGCTCAGACTGTTACTGGTTTAAGAGAGTGAAGTTTATAGCAATTTGCAAAATTTGGAGATTAGTGACAAACTAACCAGTTAGACTACATACAGACAAGCTTTCATTTTAGCTGTTAGTAACAGTTTGCCATGAGCTTGACCAGCGTGCTGTGCTTCGTGTTAAACATGTCATGAGACTGTGGACAACGTTTGAGCCAGCTTTGACATCTGCAGATATGAGTTTCTGAAGAGGGGCCTGCTGAGGTTAGATGTGCTGAATAATATCCATTTTCATATCAGAAAAAACACTGCATTAAACATTGTCTTAGCTCACTGAGCTGAGGTCAACAGGTAATATAACCAACCTGTGAGGTGGCTCACCCCCGTAAGATAAACACATAAATGATCCCTGATAGAACCGATAATTAAAGGCACATCAGTGACAGGGAATGCTATTAAAACTAAACTATAAACTGGTGACATTAACTGCAAAAGAAGATTTTTATTGATACATTTCAGGTAGAATTTAGTTTTCAATAAGGAAAATGCTGTAAGAAACCTGAATTTGTTGCAACAAATTTAAAATAAAAGCTTTTATGCTAATTATTTTCTGTGATAATATTTTTCAGAGCTCATCATCTGTGACAGCTCTTGGCTCTCCTGACTGTAACCTCCCTGTGGCAGCTTCTCACAGACTCAATCAACTCCTCTTCCCCTCCCCCCTCAAACACACACACACAGACACACACACACAGAGACCCCCTTCCAAAAACCCATCAAAGAGTAATACAATGGCTCCATCTGTAGGATAAAGTAGAGAGTCGCAACAGGAAGTTACCCCAAAATCTGAGGTTTCAAACAGGAAGTTGGGTTTCCGAACTTTGACGGGCCAGAACCGGCACACGCTTCGACCCAAACTCACAATTTTCGGAGGACTTCTTCCAAAAATTGTCAAGGAGGGGCTGACAACATTTGAAGTGAATCTGGTCACCCGTCTAGAAACTGGACATCACACTATAAAATATGTCATTTCCTGCTATAAATAGGTGGTGCTACAACAATTGTATGAATATTGACATATGGATGTGTGCAGATAGGTACCATTAACAATCCTGTAAAGTTTGATGCAGTTTGGACAAAGTATGGCCGAAATATAGCAAAAATAAAGCAACTTCCTGTTTCGTGGCGAGTAATCGAACTTTGAGGGGCCATAACTTCCACGCCCTTCAACAAAAACTCAAAATCTGCCGCAATTTAACATCGTCTATGTCTTAAGAACATACTATTAAGTTTTGAAGTCAATGGGATAATGCGTCTAGGACTAGTTCGCGTTCAAGCGACCCCTGGAAATGGCCAAAAACACACAATTTTTTCACCTTCCGGTCAAAATAAAAATACTTTCTGTTGGGTTTAGAATATGGCTCCAAGAGACTTTTTGGTGCGTCATGGGATGTTACATATGTGTGCAGATTTTCAGATTTTTAGGCGCAACGGGCTTGAGGGGCTGTTCCGTTTAAAAATGTAGGTGGCGCTACCGAGGGCATTTTACCACGCCCATGCTCAAGACCCCTAAATTATTAAATTTTTCGCCGTGCCTGACGCGTCTGCAAATTTTGGTAAGTTTTCACGCATGTTAAGGCCCTCAAAAAGGCGATCTAAGAGGCGGAAAAAGAAGAAAAAAAATAATAATAATAATAATTAAAGCTGCGAGCAGCGTTGAACGGGCCCTCGCACCCGGCGCCCGTCGGGGAGCGGCGACCGCGGGACCCCGGCAACCGCGGGGTCAACGCAGGTCGCAGGGCACACGCTGGCGTAACAGTTCACACTTCCCAGATGTTAAAATTTTAAATAAAAGCTTTTACGCTAATTATTTTCTGTGATAATATTTTTCAGAGCTCATCATCTGTGACAGCTCTTGGCTCTCTTGACTGTAACCTCTCTGTGGCAGCTTCTCACAGACTCAATCAACTCCTCTTCCCCTCCCCCTCAAACACAAACACAAACACACCCACACACACACACACAAACACACAGAGAAATACCCCCTCCCAAAAGGAGATAAAACTCAGTTTTAACTTGAGTTTACAAGCTTTGAGCTTTGAGCAAAAGCATTTTTTTAAGTTCTGTTATTGGGTGCATATATAAATCATTTATGCTTAAACAAGGCTTATAATGAAGTTATTTGAACAGTGAATATCTCATCTGCCTAAAGTCAGGGCGAAGCCACTAACCAGCTGTAGGGATGGGTATCATTAGGATTTTATCTTTATCCATACAGACCCCTATCAGTCCAGCTCAGACTGTTACTGGTTTAAGAGAGTGAAGTTTATAGCAATTTGCAAAATTTGGAGATTAGTGACAAACTAACCAGTTAGACTACATACAGACAAGCTTTCATTTTAGCTGTTAGTAACAGTTTGCCATGAGCTTAACCAGCGTGCTGTGCTTCCTGTTAAACATGTCATGAGACTGTGGACAACGCTGAAAATATTACTTTACTAACTACTGGCCAAACAGGCGCTTTGACAAAGAAAAGGTAAAGGCCAGCAGCTTTTACTTTTCAATGCACTTGTCGTCAACTTGAGTGGCTTATATTCAGCTGGTTCACCTCGACGCTGGAGGACCTAGTGAACTTTTCCTGTCGCCGTACACTGAGTAAGACGAAAAAATCAGCTGACCCCGTGTGAAATTTCCTAACTGATCAAAACCAAACTGTAAAGACAGCATCAATCCACGCTCAGCTTTGGTCAAGGGGAGACATATGGTAAGATTACATGAATTCATGTAATCTTCTTTGAGACTACAATTTCAGACTTAACTAAGTCATTCACTAGTGTCTTGGCAGCATTTATGGGTTCTTTAGACAGGTCTCTAACTGGTTTTCTTTCCAGGGTCATTGAAATCTTTGGCTTCCTACCTCTGCCAGGCTTGTTCTGCACAGTGTGGCTCTCCTTGAATTTCTCGGTGACGCTTCTCATTTGAGTTCTTGACGCTTGGAAATGCTGTTATAACTTTGTATATCCTTCTCCTGCTTCCTAAGCATCGACAATTCTTCAAGTCTACAGTGATTTCCTTAGTTTTTGGCATGATGCTTTCTCAAGTGACAGCTCAAATCTTAACTGAAGTTTTTATACCGCGTGTAAAGCAGCTCTTGGCTCTCCTGACTGTAACCTCTCTGTGGCAGCTTCTCACAGACTCAATCAACTCTTCTTCCCCTCCCCCCTCAAACACAAACACAAACACAAACACAAACACACACACACACACACACACACACACACACACAGACGCACACACACAGAGACCCCCTTCCAAAAACCCATCAAAGAGTAATACAATGGCTCCATCTATAGGATAAAGTAGAGAGTCGCAACAGGAAGTTACCCCAAAATCTGAGGTTTCAAACAGGAAGTTGGGTTTCTGAACTTTGACGGGCCAGAACCGGCACACGCTTCGACCAAAACTCACAATTTTCGGAGCCAGTCTTCCAAAAAATTCCTCAAGGAGGGGCTGACAACATTTGAAGTGAATCTGGTCACCCGTCTAGAAACTGGACATCACACTATAAAATATGTCATTTCCTGCTATAAATAGGTGGTGCTACAACAATTGTATGAATATTGACATATGGATGTGTGCAGATAGGTACCATTAACAATCCTGTAAAGTTTGATGCAGTTTGGACAAAGTATGGCCGAAATATAGCAAATTTAAAGCAACTTCCTGTTTTGTGGCGAGTGATCGAACTTTCAGGGGCCATAACTTCCACGCCCTTCAATGAAAAGTCCGAAACTTTTGCAATTTAACTTCGTCTATGTCTTAAGAACAAATTATCAAATTTTGAAGTCAATCGGATAATGCGTCTAGGACTAGTTCGCGTTCAAGCGACCCCTGGAAATGGCCAAAAACACACAATTTTTTCACCTTCCGGTCAAAATAAAAATACTTTCTGTTGGGTTTAGAATATGGCTCCAAGAGACTTTTTGGTGCGTCATGGGATGTTACATATGTGTGCAGATTTTCAGATTTTTAGGCGCAACGGGCTTGAGGGGCTGTTCCGTTAAAAATGTAGGTGGCGCTACCGAGGCCATTTTGCCACACCCATGCTCAAGACCCCTAAATTCTTAAATTTTTCGCCGTGCCTGACGCGTCTGCAAATTTTCAGGAGTTTTGACGCATTTTAAGGCCCTCAAAAAGGCGATCAAAGAGGCGGAAAAAGAAGAAAAAAAATAATAATAATAATAATAATAATAAACCGAACGAAAACAAGAGGGTCCTTGCAACTCGTTGCATGGCCCCGTTGGGCCCACGCAACTCGTTGCTCGGGCCCTAATAATAATAATAATAATAATAATAAACAGACCGAAAACAAGAGGGTCCTTGCAACTCGTTGCATGGCCCCGTTGGGCCCACGCAACTCGTTGCTCGGGCCCTAATTACAACTATTTTTGTTCATGAGGTGGTGTTTGTTGATCACAGTACAGAGAACGTATCATCCATCTGTCTGCACTGGATTAATGCTTCTCTGACCTTTCACCTCTGACCTTTCAGGCTACAGAGTTCATCCACCAAATTAAGTGTCCGGCAGGGATCAATAGTCTCTGATCATTAATCAATGATGCAAGCCATTCCTCTGTACTGCTTTTGTTGTTTTAAGTCACACCTATGGTTCTTGTTGTAATAATCCATGCGCTGACCTTGATGTCTGTTTATTCAATCCATCCTATGGATTAATCAAGGATTGGGAGGTCTAATCTAGGCAGGATGTATGATTGCAGTCAGAGACACACACATATATGGACACGTGTGCTCCTTCGGGCTCTCGTGCACATACAGTACGCAGACGCTGCCAGCTTCCATTGTGGCATGTCTGTTCTTGTTTGTGTGCAGCTGGTGGCCAACGCGGTGCTGTTCACCAGCGTCAACTTGTCTGGGGTGTTTGTGCGGATTCTCACCGAGCGCACCCAGAGGAAAGTCTTCCTGCAGGCCCGCAGCTGCATCGAGGAGAGGCTGAGGCTCGAGGATGAGAATGAGAAACAGGTGAGGCGTGAATTCACACACAAACACGCACACAATAAGAAACGCACGGGTGGTAAAAACAGCAAGACGACGACATGGCATCCTCACATTTCCCTGCATCTTGAGCCGCGTACGCTCGTGAAATCTTCACAGCCTCTTGAGAAGTTTTTTGTTTTTAAAAAAAGGTTCCAGGTGCCAATGTATTCTAACAACCTGCCCACAGGCACACAGTAACTATGACAGCAGCTATTTAAGGAAAGAACAATTACTGTGGCACATGCACCGGCGCCACACATTCCACCCCCTCTGCACACACCTACATGGAAGCGATTTAACTAAGGAACAATCGGGCAACTTTAACACACAGAAACACTTTGTTACGCACCACACCCTCTTTCACCCACCAAGTGCAAGAAACCCACCCACACCAGTTGTTTAATAGAGAATTAATTACCCCATGTATATAACACGCCTCTATACGTGTGCTGCCTTCACATACACAGCGCTGGTAGACGCACACTTAGCACCTGTGCTTTGTAGATTAGATGACGATATGCTGTGTTTTCCCCAGCAGTAACAGGCTCCCTTCTGACAGGTAATTACACAAGCAGATTGCTTTCATGGCCTCCCTACTCCAGTAAAGGTCACAGTTTATCTGGGTGAGAGAAACGCACACACATACACGGACCCATGATTCAGATCTATCACCAGCCGGCCAACACAACAGCCTGCAAGCGCCACAGCCGCCGCCGCCACCGCCGACGACAAAAAGTCTGGGATTTAAATTTCACCCATCAAGCAGGTTCGCCGGTTATCACTCGGGCGTTTGCTCTGGTTTTTGCTCGGAGCTGGATCCATAGGTTGTATTGATTCCCGAACATGTGTAGGCTACGTGCTGCATGTCTGGGTGGGAAATTGACTTCTGGGTTCAATAGCAATCTCAGAGCCGGGGGTTCGACGCATAGTTTCCTCTCGGGTCACGTGAAGCAGACACACTAATCAACAGCA